>NW_024340849.1:1829040-1932172 GCF_902729225.1 Pteropus medius | reverse complement strand
CCCCTCCCCCGCTCCCCCCCCCGGACTGGCTGCTGGCCGCGTCATCCTCGGCAGGGACCCCACCATGGCACCCAGCAGCTAGCGGGTGCATTGGGGGGTGCCACCCCTGCCAGGTCCGCGAACATGCCATGCTGTCGCTCATCATCAGACTCGTGGCTGTGTGTCATCAGGACCCCACTGAAAGTAGCTCTATTGAATCCCTGTTTCCAGAACAGAACAAAACAAAACAATTCTCCCTATTTTCGCTCCTTCAATTGAGCGCCGACCCAAGCCGCTCCAGGATCGCCCGGCTGGGCGGCGGCCCCGCCATCGGTGTGGGGAAGCCGGCTTCCCATCCCCGTAGCAGAGGACGGGGTTGGCGGGGAGAGGAGGAGGGACAGAGCCCACGAAGGGGCCGTGCAGGAAGCCACGCGGCCGCTCCATCTTTTTAAATAATGAATAACTTCTTGTTTAGACATCCTCAGGTGCCCTCGAAATAAAGCAAGTTTATCAGAGTTTGTACCTGCTACAGACAGGTTCCATATTCCATCAAATTACAAACGGCTCGAATAGCAAATCCTCAAATCCTCAGTGTGCCGTGAGTGGCTGACCTGGCTCACGGCTCAGGGTCAGGCAGTGTCCTGAAGGGCCTGGCCCCCAGGTGCAGCCCGCCCACCGGGCTGCGGGGCTGCCAGGGGAGTGTGCGGGATCCCGTCTGGGTACGGGAGCCCGGCCCGGGGGACAGCAGCCCTGACAGCTGGTGCCCGGCGGTGGCCGCCCACGGCTGATAATGCTGAGGGACGGGGGCAGCAGGCACAAGCAGCCGCAGCCACGGCCCAGGGCAGTGTCGCCCTCAGGCTGCGGGTGGGAAAGCCACGCAGACAGGAACCGTCACCCTCCCCCGCGGCAGCCAGCAGCTGCGCCCCGTCCTGCTCCTGGGGGGCTGGCGGGTCCCCTGTGGCCACATGCAGCTGTAGATGCAGGGGGGAATCAGGAGGTCGCACCCCATTCTGCAGTGCGGGTGGCCGAGGCCTGGACCAGTGGAAGAGAGGGCAGGTTTCCCAAAGCTTCCTTCCCGCCATCGTCCTCGGGAAGAGTGAGTGAAGGAGCTGCTGGTCCGTGAAACATGCCCGATTTCAAAAGAGAAACTCTGGACGCCGTGGTCATTTGCGGGCGGCCACGGCATCCATGTGGTCATCAGCCGCCAGCGCCTTTTTCAGACTTCGGCCGTGTCCAGGGGCTGAGGGACGCAGGGGCTGGCAGCCCGGGGTCCTCACGAGCGGTCACCAGGTGAGCAAGTGCTGGCCATTCCCTAGAGACCCCGGCAGCCCTGACCCTTGTTCTCAGCATGGTCGGGGCCTTGGGGCGGGGTCCATGGGGCGAGACCAGCGGCGTCAGCCTTGCCGGAGAGTCCGCCATCATCACATGCCCTGCGTGCTGGGGACCGGGGGCGCCGGCCGAGCTGCTGCCTCCGATGGAGCCACACACCCCTCTCTGTGCCTGAGGCGGCTGTGCCACGATAAAAGCAGTGCGAGCAAACGATGGACGAGAAACGTGGTGACCGTTGGCCCCGGGCGGTGAGCGCTGAGCGCTGAGCGGGTAACGGGCCTAAGCGCGGGGGGCTTAGGGACCCCCGTGCCGTCAGCACGACAGAGGAAAGAAGGCGTCAGGCCTCTAGGGACAGAGCGAGACTCCTGAACGCGCTGCTGTGACTTCTGACACACGTGAGAGAGCGAACGCTGCCCGCGGCGCGCTCCGAGCCCCGAGCCGCGCCCCCTCCTCAGGCGCAGGGCCCACCCTGCCCGAGGGTCAGGCCACGCGAGCGCCGAGGCCAGCGGACAGGGACAGAGCCGCTCTCCGGGGTCTTCGCGGAGCGGCTGCCGCAGACGGCAGCTCCTGCGACACAAGTCAATCCGCACGGGCGAGGCCGACGGCGTTTGTCTTCCCGGGGGTCGTGGCTTCACGGAGTCGGTTAAACCCGGGGCGGCCGGAGGCTCCACAGGTCGGCCGCATCCTGCTCCCGGGGAGCAGAAGCCGAGGAAGACCCTGGACAGCGACCAGAATAGCGCCGTTTCCCAAAAAGATGACGGGTGGCCCTGTCACCTGGGAATGTCACCGACACCGCTGCTCACGAGCAGGGCCTTCTCTCGCCTCTGCCAGAACCCCCGGGCTTTGGCCCCGACAGCGTGAGTGTGGCGGCGTTTTATTTCCTACCCGGATTCACAGTAAGAGATCGTTTAAACAAAACAAAGCTCAAAGGGAAGGACAGGAACCTGGGCGTTTTGTTCGAGGTGATTCAAGAATGTGGCAGGTGATCTGAACACACACGAGAAAACAGGGGGACACAGAGGAAGTAGGGGTGGCCTGCGGGGACCGCCCGCTGCTGTCCCGTCTGTAGCCTGTGGTCAGCCGGTCGTGGACGTCGGTCCCTCCAGCAAGCTGGATGAGATTTCCTCCCGCAAACTCCTCACCATAGAAAGCCACGGGCGGCCCCGTGTCTGTCATGCAGGTGATGCACATCTGTTATTTTTGAAATTGCAAACTAATTAAAATCATATTTCCAACCCAGTTCCGCGAACTATTGTTGATGACCAGGTTACAAGTGCTTTATAATCAACCCAGTGAGTCACATCAAGGCCACGGTTTCCCGTTGGTCAGCTCACAGCTCGTCCGCAGCAAAGCACTTGACGAACTGGAGGCAAAGTGCACACATCCATCACCGAGGCTGCCGTCACCCCAGCAGGTCCGGCAGGGCTTGGCTCGCTCACAGGCCACCCAAGACGCAGCGGGGAAGAGAAGAAAGTGTGCTTAAGGGTCACAGAATAAGGAAGGAGTCGCATTATTTGTCTTCAATTACATGAGTTTAATTTTATTAAGAAACTAGAAACTTGGTAAATCCAGAGAGTTTTGTCCTTTATGTCCAGAGTGTCAATGTTGCCATCAGGTCTTACCTCTGCAGTGTTCACCCACTGTCACGTGTTTAGCTACAAAGATGCTTCTAACTCTGGCACCAAAACCCAGTCCCGCACCGGCTTCTGTGGGATCCACCTCCAGACGCATGTCAGGTCCATCTGACCCTCCGCATTCGACGGCAGCCCACACTCACACGGGGACCATCTCGGGCCTGGACGGCGTCCCTGGCGGAAACGCCACCTCCCCGCCTGGGCCCCTCCAACCCGCCCCATACACAGCGGCCGACACAGCGTCACAGACCTCGAGCTCACGTGCACGTGAGTTTTTAGGTAGTTAGTGTCTGAGTTCAGTTTCTCTTGTCCCGTAGGACCTAACCGTCCCCGTCACACCGCCCTGTTTTAATAACGATCATTGTCTGTCTCCTGGAACTGAATGAATTAAGAATGTCCTCTGAAAACCTCACAAGTGGGTGAAGAATAAAAATATGTAAATAACCATTTATCCAGACTGGACCATCGAAAGTGATACGGCAGAAAAACAAAACCTTATGACAAACGTTCAAGAAAGAGAGAAGACTTGGGAGTTCAGCATCTAATTCGCCACTACTGAACCGCTAACTCCAAGTCAACCCACGCGTTTAATCAACATGAATTCAAGTGTCCATTCAGCCAACGACGAAACGTTCCGAGAGCAGTGGGCGGGCCAGACGTGCTCGCGAGAGCGATGCATGACTCGACCGTCTGCAGGGGAAATAATTCAATCATCCCTATTTTTCGAAATATCGGAAAGCGCTGGGTGGCCGTGCGGGGGCTCAGGAAAGCGTTCTGCGGGCCCTGTCGCCGGTCCCAGCCGTTGCCGTGCGAGTCGCGGTCAGCGCGCGCTTCCTTCGCCCAAACGCAGGTGGAGGAAAAGGGCGTTGGTGCCAGGATCTGAGCCCGAGCATTCGCGGCCCCGGCTCCACGTCTTCGACCGCGGTGCCTTAAACGCTGACTGCGAGGTCGGAATCGGCCAGGACACAAAGAGCCGACACCCGGGGTGGGTGTCACGGGAGCGTAGAACCGCCGCCCGCCCCCGAGACACCGCTGCGGCCCTCGGCCCTTCCCGCCGCCCGCTTCCCTGGCGCTGAACCCGAGGCTTCCGGCTGCTGAGCGGACACCTGTCGCCTGTAATTAAAACGCTGGGAGACCGACGATGCCCAAGCCCGACACGGAGCAGAGGGAGAAGGGGCGCCCCACACTCCGCGGCACGATTCTGCGAAGAACGGGGGAGGCCGAGAAAAACGTCACGGGGGGCGGAGGAAGGCGCTTAGCCGTGGCCGAAGACTGACCACGAGTCACCGCAAGGCGGGAAACCCGTCACGTGTGCCACGGAGGACACCGCAAAGCCCCGGCGGAGCGGACGCCGCGGCGGGAGGAGCGGGCGAGGCTGGGAGGGGCGCCCGCGGGAGCGGGGCCGAGGACACGCAGCCCTCCGCAGGGTCTGAGGGTGAAGGGGAATTAATGTCTGCGGCTTATTCGCCAGTGGTTCAGAAGAAAAGAATCTACGGGTGTAGAGAGAGAGGTCGAGAGACCCTGACAGTGCAAATGAGGCAAAACGTTCCCATTTGGGGAATCTGGGCGGGAGGTACACACGTCATCTTTGAATCATTCATTTCCATAGTTTTTGGGCGAGTCTAAAATTATGTCAAAATAAAAAGTAAAACATGTATGTGTAAATTAGAGCTTCCAAGATAAAGGAGACCAGTCTAGTGACTTCCCGGTCACCTTCCATTAAAATAAATTTTCCGTGAAAATAAAATCTGTGTATTTCAAAAGTACGCACAAGACACATCCTAAAACACACGGTGCTTCTACGAAACGCGCACGTTAAAAACTCTTCATCACCCTGGCGTTTCCCGTGCTGCTCCGTTTCTTCTTCCTCTGTATTTTCACTTCTGAAATGTCCTCGGTCAGTTTCCCCAACAAACAATACTTTGACTGGTTTCTTTTACTATTTTATATAATTATTTCCTACAACTTGAAAGCCTACTGAAGGTCCACCAGCCTGTATTCAGATTCGCGATATCTCTTAACTAAGTACCATCTGCAGACGTCACGGATTTGTTGGTTTACCTCCTTCCGTTGGATCGTTGTTGGGGGCGGGGGGGCCAGCGGGGAACATAGGGTCTCCTATTCTTACACATTTCCTCCGTCCTCCACCACCCCCCTTAATAAAACGGAAGAGGCAGACTTCCTGGGGAGAAAGGAAACAGGGCTGGAGAAGGTGATGGAGCCAAGCACTGGGGACATCCAGGACCTGGGACTCTCGGGACTAACGCCAGGGAAGGTGTGGGCACACTGTGACGAGCCATGCACCCCGAATGTCAGGGATTCTAGGAAGGGAGGCATCGTTGCAACCAGGCATCTTAGGAGTCTTCGGAAGAGGCAGAACACGAGCTACACTGAGCCCTAAAGAATGACTTATATCAAAATCATATTCGAGAGTCGTGCATGCGTGCGTGTGTGTGTGTGTACATGAGTGTGTCCATGCGTGTGTGTAGCCTTTCTGCACTATGAGTCCTAGGCAAACATCAAAGCTTTTGAACCCGGAATTATTCCCGAGCCCCAGGTCGTGGGAGCCCCACCCACTGCTGGTGCAGGCTCGGGGGGTCTCTGCGACTGTGGGAGGCCTGAGGGTGAGGGGCCCTCCACTCTACTCCCGCCCAGGAAAGTTGAGGTGAGCAGGGGGAGCCAGCGAGCTGCTGTGTTCAATTCCCTTTCCATGCCCCATGGGAAAAGGTGAACTTGCCAGAAGGGATGTGGCTCCACAAGCAATGGCCACCGGGAAACACTCCTCGAGAGCTCACTTCACGCACAGTCTCTGGGGAAAAGGCTCCATCCTGTGTTATCATCCATGCACCCTCATCCAGCCTCTGGGGTCTCCACCGTGACAAACTCTGAAAGAAACACTCTCTGCTTACACCGGGTAAAATTATAATTACGTTTCACAGCCAAACTACTTCCTTTTCCACTGAGACATTCCAATGCAACGTTTGGTTTTAAAATAAGCAAATCACACGTGGTGATGATGTTCCATGTCGCACGGGAACTTCTCAGGAGCTGTAAGTATGAGCTCAATCTATAATCAACTTGGCATTTATTTATTTATTTATTCAACAAGTAATTATTAAGTGTTCATATATAAGGCACTCTATTTGCAACTAGGAATAGAGACATGAATAAAGTATATAATTGAACCTAAACATCTTCTTCATTGTTATATTTCGGGGAAGAAAATAAGGGCATTAATTAATGTTGAATTTTTAATAGATTAAATCCACATGTTGAGAGTATTCCAGTGTAGACATTAAACTGGTAGAGGAAAAAGCTAGAAGGAGGAGGGGAAAAATCTAAATCAAAACAAAAACCAGAAAAGAAAAAAAAAAAAACAGGACAAGTAAAAAATTTTAGAAAGTCCAAAAGTGGAAAGAGATATAAATGTATCATAACTGAATATCAGCATAAATGGACTAAACTCTCTAGTAAATGACAACGTATGTGAGACTGGATTAAGTAATTCCGACCATATTCTGTTTATACGAGATGCTTAACACAGAATATTGAAAGGTAGAAAGTAAAAGTATGTAAAATATATATCAGGAAACTAGCAAAGTCGGGGTAGTTTAATTAATTTTAGACAACATAGACCATAAGCCTCCCCCAAAAATAACTTCGCTAGATATTTCAATTCACTAGGTAGATTTTAACTTTTTCTAAGTTCACATGCCTCTGATAGCATCACTTTAAAGTTTATAAGGCAGAGTCCAGCAGCACTACAAATAGAGCTTCGCGAGTCTGCCATCGGGGGTGGGGGTGTTTCAATAAATCTCTCTTACTGTGCCCATCAGGTAAACGATTTCAAGGTACGGAATATCTCCACAGCAAAGTTAATAGGTTTAATCTAATGAACATCTGACAAGCACTACAGCCTTCACCAGGAGACTTGCTATTATTTTCAATGATGCACGACAAGTTTAAAAAATTAACTCGGTTTCGGTTTGTAAGACTTGGAATGCGAGGGAACTCTCTTGACTTTGAAAAAGGGCGTACGAACACGAAGAGTAAGTGCCACTGAAAACGCGGAGAAGTATTAGAAGAGCTACCTTTAAGTCAAGAATAAGACAAAGCTGCTAGCATGTCTTCTGTTTAGCTCTGCACAATGTCAACAAAAAGAAATTAAAGGTCAAAGAACAGAGAAGAAAACAATTATTCTTAGCCATTGCCGCATCGAATACTAACTACCAAAATGTATAGATTACCTTTTTTTGAATTGATAAGATGATTTAGTAAAGCTGTTGGACAAATACACACGCACACAGACACACACGCACACACACGCACACACACACAAAGTAGATTAAATTTCTATACATGGGCAAAGCTCCAAATGTCCATTAGAAAGAGATGTCATCACAATGTCGAAGAAATGTAAGAATTCTAGAAACAAATCAAACAAAATTTATTCAAGATTTGATGAAGGAAATAATAAAACTATATTGAAAGGCATTAGCAGTTACCTAAATAAACGTACAGAAACATTTCTCATAGGCACTAATTTTAGTTACTATGGTTTAATTAAATAACGTCCATCCCCCAACAACACAGTTCAGATTTCCACTGCCACAGAATACTTACCATGGAAACAAAATAGAACACGAGCTTTGCTGCCAGCTCCTCAGTCCACCAACCTCGGCATACGTAACAGAGGCATCGCGAAGCCAGTGACCAGCCAGTGACCAGCCATGCTGCTTCTCTCCGAGTGCGTCAGGGGCTGGCCATGGATGAGCCATGCACGTCTGCCATCCCGGCCACTCGCAGAGAGCCGAGCTTCTGGCTGTGCTGCCTCCTTGGCCCCCAGCAATCAACCCATATGTCAGTTCACAGAGACGGATCACCGGGAGACGAGACTGGCCAACAGAGATGACAGTGACGTGTATTTACTTCCTGCTGTAACAAGTTACCACAAATCTAGTGGCTCAAAACAACGCGGATTTATTCTCTTCTAGTTCTGGAGGTCAGAAATCTGGAGTGAATCTTCCTGGGCTAACAGCAAGAGGTTGGCACAGCTGGGGCTTCTGGAAGCTCCAGGGAGAACCTATTCCACGCACCTTCCAGATTCAAGAAGCCGCCTTGGAATTCTTTGGCTCATAATCGTGTCAGCTCAATCACTGCCTCTGTGTTCACATGACCTTCCCTCGGGATTCTGTCTCATCCACCTGGATGACACAGAGTAATCTCCCCAAATCGAGGTGCTCGGCTTAATCCCAGCTGTGGCGGCCCCCCTTCCACGCCAGGTAATAGTCACGAGTTCTGGGCGTCAGGAGCTGGACCTTGGTGGGCTCTTACTCAGCTTATCATGCCGCAAAGAATCGACACGTGGTCACGCTAGCAGCGAGGTGGGACCTGCTTGCAGGACAGCTGACCCTGGGCCGAGGAACCCGGGGAAGGCGACCTCTCGCCGCAGATGAGGGGTGCGGTGGCGACGAAGGACGAGGACGTCTCAGAGGACGTGAAAGAACTCGGAGATGCTTCCCAGTGACGGTGCGAAGGATACGAGGCCGGAAGCCGATCCCAACTTAGGAGGGAGTGTGGCGCATCTTCGGGAAAGATGCCCGCGCCGCGTCCCGAGCCCAGCGGCGAGAGGGCAGGCGCGGTCCAAACTGCTCTGAGCTCGCTTCTTACGAGGGGATAAAACGCGATGTTCTCGCTTCCCATCCGGTATAAATCTAAACGAAATTGTAACGTTGGGCGAGAAATGTTACAGGTCCCAGAAGCATCAGAATTACCAAGATGGCCTTGCCTGGTTTTAGCTCACACGGTCCTTTTGCACACACGCACCTCCCAAGTCACGCGAGTGAGGACGGCCTGGCCTGCCGAATGTCAGTGCGAAGTGGACAGACAGGAGAGAGACTTGCCCAGGGGGAACCCGTCCTGGTAGAAGCCACAGCAAATGAGACGCTGTGATTCCGGGCGGGGGCAGCCAGATCTCGGCCACAGAAGAGACCGCACGTCAGTGAAAATCTGATCGTGTGTCTCTTCTAGAAAAGTAGGAATTGCTCCAGATTAAAAAAAAAAAAAAAATGACTAGTCTTGAAAGGCAATACTTAAACTTCCAGGAAAAAAAAAAGTATAAAAGAAACCATTATCATGGGTAAGAAATTATTTCTTCATATGCCCTCAGGGAAAAAATTGATATATTGAACTGAACTAAAATTAGGAACTTCTATGCATCAAAAACCACCAAGAGGAAAGCGGGAAGGATGCTACAGATTGGAGGGAGCAGCGTGCAACGCATAGAACTAAGAAAGTCTCATTACGCAGAATAAAAAAGAACTTGTATGAAACAGCTCGAAAAAGGATAACCACACAAAAGAAAATTGAACAAAAGGCACCAGCAGACAGTTTACAAAAAAAAAAAGAAGAAAGCTGAATGCACAATAAATATATGAAATTCTTAACCTTATCAGCAATCAAAAAAATACTCATTAATGCCACGTTATTCGGAGTGGCAAACATCGTGAGTTCTAATAATAGTTGACGAAGCGTGAAGGCAATGAGGACTCACATGGACGGTGGACGGTAGTGTAAATACATAAAAGAATTTGGGGGGGGCAGTGGTATTACTTATAAAGCTGTATTATCTGTCTGTTCTGTGACCCAGCAATTACACTCGCAGTCACATATCCTAGAGGACGTCACCCAGGTGTACCACACGGGGACAGAAAGAGCACACAAGCAGGACACGGAGGGCAGGGCCGGCCCCAAGTCCACGCAGAGAGACTGGACCAAAAGCGCCGAGGCGGTCACGTGACGCACTAGCAAGGTGGGCAGGGACGGTCACAGCGACAGGTGCCGAGAACTTCAAGAAGGCGAAGGAGCAAGGAAATGATCGGACTGACACTTGGTAACGTTTATTCCGGCTCCAGGGTAGAAACGGGATGGGAGAGCGAGGTGGACGGGAGGCAGGGGAGACCCCTGGACCAGGCAGGAGAGGGGGGCATGATGGAGACATCGCCAGGTGGCCGAGCGGGCCCCGGGGTCCTCAGAACGCAGCAAGGCAGGCCTTGCGACCGACTGGGTGGATGGGGAAGGCAGAGAGGTCGCCGAGTCCAACACAAGCCACGGGGCAGAGCTCTGCAGGGGACACGGAGTGGGGACAAAGTTCGCGAAGAAATATGACGCGCTGACTTCGGACACGCCGAGTGACACGGAGACGACGCGCCTGCGGGTCATTCTGCTGCTGACGTTTCTCACTCAGGGGTCAGGGCACTCGGGCTGTGCCTCGTCCGGAAATAGAAACGAAAATCACTCCGTAGTTTGCATGAGGCCCTCCAGGTCCTTGAGAAGGAGCCGGACAATGACTGGGCAGATACTGAGTGACACCAAGTCACCAGGAATGGTCATTCCTGGGCCTCTTCGGGAGGGTCGTGAGGTGTCCCTCGTCTGCTGTGACTTCACCCCCAGCTCGGAGCCAGCGGGGGCTCCGCCCGTGGCTTCCTCGCCCTGGAGCGGAGCCCCGTGCCTGACGTGGCAGAGGGGCCTCTCGGGGTGCGTGGTCGGCTATTTTTCCTGAGCCGCCACATCCCTCAAGGGCATTAATCCACTCACAAAGTGTGCGACTGATTTTTCAGTGAAATATGTCGCAGACTCTCTGGTTTCAAACCACAAGAGTTTTCCCGGTGATCGCACACCTCGAACCCTAAGTCGTGAGTCACGGGTTTCTCTCCGTCCACGTGGCATGCGTCGGCCCGTTTACGGAGAGTCTGCAGTTCAGTTTTGATGGGTCCATCGCACAGAATGGTCCAGTCTTTCCTGCTGAACCTCAGCTGTACTGGGGAGGGGAGCGCGGAGTGGGACAGATTCTAATGAAGAAAACGGCTGGTCCTTTGAGCAAAACTCCCACACATTTCCTGGAGCTGCTAAGTCCGTCTTTATGCTTAGATCTGTTCAAGACTTTACAAAAAATTTAAAAAAAGTTTTCACTGAATGCGATCATCTGACTCACATGAGGAAACTTTACTTACTCAGGATACAGATGCTGAGTCTGGAATCCATTGGAGTGAACACTGCATAAAATCCCTCGAAGATGACACCGGCCTCTCCTTTCTGTCCAATCGGTCCTCTGCTACTCTGAAAACGCAGCGACCTCCGTGGGCGCACGGTCCCCGCTCTCCACTCGTGCTGCTTCCGTGAGGTGAGTAGACGCTGCACAGCCCTGTCTTCCAGACTGTCTTGTACTGTCCCGTAGGCCCCCCGGTCTGTAAATCTCAGCTTCCCAATGGGACCCGAGCCATGGAATGCAGCCCTAAATCCAGCTAGTTGCTTACTGGGGAGGATCCTCAGATTCGAAGGCCATGTGACCTCCCACACGCTCTGCCATGTGGCCCTGGGAAGTCGCAGAGCTGATCAGCTCTCATGCCAGGCGTGGACCGGGCAGGGGCGGGTGGACTCGGCCTGGGAAACAAACTGTCTCCTGCAGCGTGAGTGATACTCACGGCCGTCACGCAGAGAGTCCGCGTGACCTCGGCCACCGAGACCGGCTCTGACCGCTGCCAGTCACGTGGCCTTTCACAGGTCACTTTCTTTTTCTAAAGCAAGGTTTCCTCACCCCCAAGGAGGGTTCCTCGTTCCACAAGCACTGGTGGAAAAAAGCGTATAAGTGTTCAGGACAGTGTCCTGCGCGCAGGCCAACGCGGGCTCCCGCCGTGCGAATCAGAGCGTCCGGCTCCGCCAGGGGCGCCCACTCTGTCACAGGTAGTGACTGTCCCACGGTGTGGGACCTCGGAGAGGCTTCTCCTGGATTCTTACCAGAGCCAGGGCCACAGGCAGGTCAGCGCTGGCACGTGTTGGTCTGCAAAGCAGCAGACTTTAGATCCCAAGGACACCAGGGACAGACAGTCGAGGTCCTGCTCCCACGGGAAGCGCCGTAGTGGAGGTCACGCCAACGAGCGCAGGCCGGCGACAGCCCTGGGTCACCCTCCCTCCTCGCGCCCACGGGGCAGGGGGACCTCCCTCCCGCAGCATCGCCCCGGCAGCGGGCGGGGCGCCATCCAGGCTCCTGCGGGCCAGGCCCAGGCCGCAGGGAAGAAATGAGCAAACATCGGATGAGCACTGAGCGAAACCCACTCCCACAGTGCGACCGGGGCCCAAAGCTCTAGGGGCACTTCCGAGACCACAAGTCCTGTAGCAACGCGAGCGGGAAATGGTGGGCTCAGGCGACACGTGCCTGCGTCACGCTCAGAGCCATCGGGGCGGAGACGCGCAGGAAGCCCTGAGCTCGCAGGGCGTCTGGGGCTCGCCCCGGGCCCTTCCTCCCCGACGCCCAGCGTCCTCACTGGTGCGCTGTGGGGTGTTCTGGGAGCGGAGTGTTTAAACCGTGGGGAGCAAAGCAGATCCAACGAGAGTATATGTGTGTGCGTGCGTGCATGTGTGCGCTTATGTGTGCCTGTGTGCGCATGCATGTGTGTGCATGTGTGTGAATGTGCATGAGTATGTGCATGCATGTGTGTGTACATGCATGAGTGTGTGAATGTGCATGAGTGTGCATGCGTGTGCATGCATGAGTGTGTGTGCATACATGACTGTGTGTGAGCATGTACGAGTGTGCGTACGTGTGTGCATGCATGTGTGTGAGTGTGTATGAGTGTGTGCATACGTGTGTGTTGGGGCGAATGCTTTCGCTTTCTGCCATTACCTACTTTGCATTCACGAACTTCATGCAAATGCTAAAACATCCGAACTACCTGAAAATCCATGTTTTGGATAAAACATCGAATAAACACTTTTATTGACTATATTCTCGACCGTTCCCTGCAACCAAGCAGTGTCTGACAGTTACGTCCCACAGTGAATATGTTTGACTGACAGGATATCGTTACCTGCAAACGGCAAAAAGCACATAGGAAACACACACACACAGACGTAGGCTCCGTCATTCTCAAGATGTGATAAAACAGAAGATGCTATTCAAGAACCGGCAGAATGGTCTGCACGGAACACTTAAATTCCCATCGACAGACTCAGAAATGCCGCTGACATTTCCACGCCACCGGGGACACGTGCGGATTTCCATAGCATTTTCTATCTCAAAAATTATAAACCCTGATCAGAAGAAGCGATCTTGCTTCCGAGCAGCAGTCGATTTTCTATAACCGTTAAGGAACGGACTTCATGCCTTACCTTCTCATTCCCCAAAACTCTCATGCACCAAATATTTATCCCGGCTGCCGAGCACAGGGGCCCCCCCGCTTCCTTATGCTCCTTCCCCCTCCTAACAGTTTCATGTTGCTTTTTAACGAAAAGAAAAGTTTAAGGTGTAATTCAACATGTCAAAAAAATAGGAGAGAGAGAGAGAGAGAAAGAAAGAGTTCCTGAGATGCAAAAAGAAAGTCACCTATTTGCAGATTTTTAATGAAGAGGTTTTTAAAGTACTTCCTTACATACACAAAGTCGGCGCTTCGGCAGGTGAGTTGTAAATGCTTCTTTCCGTCCCATAATTATACGTGAAATGTTCTTTAATGTGCAATAATAATGTTCACGCTGTGCTATTTTGCAGCTAATAATTATACACAACAGCGTGGGGCATGAAAGCTCCCAGAAAGTTTCCCTCCTTAATGCATTACCCGCACCTCCTCTCCGGCTACCTGCCTGATTTGCAGTGACTACGCCTTTTAATCCACTCTTTCTTCTGGGAATCGAAGCGCTAGTTAGTTACTCTCTTAAGGACAGAATGGGAGGCAAGCCTGCTGACTGGCCGAAATCGCTTTCATACAAAGCGAAGTCTGTAATAGGCTTGCTTTTTAAAAAATAAATAAATAAATGCACTCTGGAACTACAGCTCGGCTTAAAATGTGCTTGCTTGAATTCTCGGCGTTAAACCATCAGAAGTTTCCTGTGCCGTTGAACTCAGCTTCACCGCAACAAGACCGGACATTGGTGACCGAAGCGGAGGTCACCGCGCCCTGGACCCGATGTCAGTTCCCTCGCGGAGGGAGAGGTAAATTTGCCATCAGCAGCCACGTTCGCCATGCCGGCCACACACAGTTTCCCGGATGCCTTGAGGTTAGCCGGCTGTGTGTCCGAGGCGGCTTCTCCATTAGCTTCTCAGTCACAAGTGTTCCCTTGAAATCGTAAATATGTGATGTTATTTTCATATCACTTGTATTCAGAAAAGCCATCCCAGATAAGCTAAGATCCGATGGGCGACAGCGGAGGGACCAACGTACCTCACACTGAGTGTGCTAAATAGTTTAAACGAGTTCACTTCTGCGTGTACTCGAAGAGCCACGGAAGGAATGCCATCCGGAAAAGCAGTGGGCTCAGCGGGAGCCGGCGCCCTGGCTCAGGGTGCCCAGTGCGTGGGGACAGGTGCCTGCACCTCCTCGGCTCACTTCCAGCCGCTGGCACCGGGCCTCCTCCTCTTCGGCTCAGGCCGATGACGCCGGGGACTAGCCTCAAGGCAGCCCTTCATTTGCTCCCGCTAGTATGAACTGCGAAAAGCATCATTTGGCATAAACTTGCCGTGTATGGTCAGCCATACCCTGAACAGGTCATTGGAAACAGTCTAATCGAGCTGAGCGCCACGGGGCAGGTCAGAAGGCCAGCCCTGCTGCCGGGCTCCGGACGTGGGGTCATGTCACAATCAGGTCGCCTGCACTGTGCCACCTCGCAGAATCCAGAAGTCACTCCTGTTCTTTATTGGAAGATATAGCCAGGATTTTCCAGAAGCTTGCAGAGGTTTATAGCACAACTGAAATTCGTCACAACTTAAGAGAATGCAGAGTTAGAACGGGATAGGACTTCCCTCCATTTCACAGCGGAGAACGCTCTGGTTCGGAGGGTATTTTGCCCAGGTTGATACAAGTCCAACCACGTGGTGACCTCCGCCGTCCCGAGTCACCGAAACAGACCGCCCTGGCCGGACAAGCGTCGAGTTCTCCGCGCCGCCGCGTGCGCGTGCGCGTGCGCGTGCGCGTGCGCGTGCGCGTGCGCGGCTTGGCGATGCCTCGCTGGAGCGCAAGGCGCGGACTTCCGCGCGGGGCGGTGCAGGGACGGAGGCTTCCGGAGGATTCCGATCCGCCCTCCCACACAGAGCGCAAGGGGCAGACTGCGTAGGCGAGCATCCCAGAGCCGTCACCGCGGGGGGATGGAGACTGTGCTGCCCCCGCCAGGCCTTGTCTGTCATCACCCTGCTGGGGACAGAGCGCTGGGGCCCTCATCACCGCTGGGTTGGGGTGAGCTCCCGACTGCCCGCCAGGCCTCCCTGCTGACCCCACCGGCCAGGAGGGGACAGGGGCTTCCTTCCTTACGGCCTGGCAGCGGTGACAGTCTGGGTCCCGCTTGGCCTTTGCCAAGAGTGTGGGTGGGGCAGGGCACAGCTTTGGCCCTGAGGTCCAGATGGAGTAGAACAGACGCTGATTGACAGTTCTGCGTCCTGCTGGCCCGCCCTCCCCTAGGCCCTGGCTGGAGACAGCAGGCTTTAGTCTCCCCCACCCCTGACTCCCAGCATTTCTGGGTCTCCATTTTCTCCAGCGCCCAGCGTGGGCTCCCTGAGCCCAGGAGAAAGCAGGGCTCCTGCTCCAGGGTTCTTCGTTCACGGGGGCCACCCCGGCTGCTCCCTCCCAGAGGCCACGCTCAGAGGCTCCGCTCAGCTCCAAGCTGCGGGTCCACACCTTCGCTTGTCCTGGAGGGCGTGGAGCAGCTGGGCAAGGGATCGCCCCCGTCTCTGGACCTGGAGGGCTTTCAGTCAACACCTCGTGGTCGCACCAAGTCACCTGGCTGGGGCTCACACCGAGGGATTCTCACCTGCGGGGGTGGGGGACTGAGCTCCCCGATGCACCTCAAAACCGTGGCAGCTGAAGAGCTCGGCCGCCAACAGCTCCAGGATGCAGATGCGTTTACTAACTTAAAGTTTATCCTGAAGAGTTTTGTTTTCAACCTTTGTTGCTTAAAATCTTTCTAATATATAGAGATATTTCTGTAACTTTACATAAGTAAGTAGAAGTGAATCTTGCTGATTACCGAGGATTCTGCATCCATAGTGTCGTTGATATTTGAACAATTCTTTGAGGAAAAAAATTCAGATCTAAGAGGCAGGGAAATGCAATTACAAAACGTCCTGGAAGTTTGCTGTTGTTTTCATTCAAACGCATCATACTTGTTTCCTCCCTTTTGATACCTTTTTTCCCTGTAATTCAGATATAAAATCCAGTTAGTTCAGGACTTTGACTCGTGTGATTCAAATTAATTGACGTTAACCTGAGAACAATAATATGAGGTTTTTTAATAATAAAAGATGAGGTGGGACAACTTATTCGTTAAAAGTGGAACTGGGAACTATGTAGAGCACACTTTTCCCCTAGAACGAGACGGCGAGTGGCTTTCTGAGTGATTATTGTGGGCGTGTTTCGCTGACATTCTCCTGTGTCTAGGGTCAAGTGCAGCAGGGAGAGCAGGAAAGGGAAGTTTAACTGGGAAGGTCACCTCTAAGTGAGACAATCGGTAAAGCCACATAGTGCGGTACCGGGAGCGTTTCGAACTAGTTACGTGAACCAGAAAAGCCTGCGAAGAAGACTCGGTCCGCAGCTCTCCATCCTTCTGGGATCAAAATTTGATGCAGAAATAAGCTGAGCGATCAGGTCGCCTGGTGCTGTGAGGCAGGCGGGGTGGAGGGACGTTAGCCTCGCTGTGGCAGGTTTGCCTGCAAGGACTCGGGGCTTTGCGTGCTGACTGGGAACTCGTCTGGGGTCCCTCCTGTTGGGCAGTGAGGTAGTGGCTTGGGAGGGGTCATTCAAAGGCGGCTGGGCTGGACAAGGGGTCCAGGTGCCTTCTTCATTCACATGCGGGCATCTCAGTTGGGATGGTCTGGCCTGGTAGGACATGCGGCTGGTCATTGAAGGAGCAAGCCGTAGGCTGCACAGAAGGGCACCTGGAAGTAGACCCAAGTGGGAATCCCCAAGAGGGCGCAGAGCTGCCGGGAGGCGCTGGGGTCCAGACCCGACAGAGTGCGGCCCCAGGGGACGCATTGCTGGAGGACCTGGAGGGAGGAACACTTAAATCAGGACGCCTCGGTAGAGAGTGTCCGTTCACAGTCCCTCACCCTCCCCCATCTCGGCATATTCCCCTGTCCCGTTAACTGTGGGGCATGCTTTGAACTATGGGATGCGAGCAAATACATGCTCCAAGCTAATCGGAAGCCTTAAACTTGACGCACGTTCTGGCTCCCTGGCTCCCGCGCTCTGCCATAGTATGACTGGACATAAGAGACCTAAGTCACCACTGCCTGCTCCCTGGACGGAGAGCGGACTCAGCCCTACGCATGGCCCAGAGCATGGCTACAGGGGCTCAGAGCCACAGGCTGAGAGCCAGCTGCCACCGGACGTGCAACACGGCAACAAACAAACCCTGCCGTGATGAGTCGCTAAGATTTGGGGGTTGCTTCTTATGTGGCATTGCCACGGCAAAAACTAACGGATGCATCTACTTCCCCATTTGCCTAAGGGTGCTCGAGCCACAGGTTTGCTCTTCAAAACTGTTCGAATTAAAGCCATCTTGAAAGTTGCATGTGTTTTCACGTATGTAAGAGTAATATTCTTATTCTCGTATAGCCTTCGAAACTCAGATGGTCTTAAGTTTGAGGAAACGAGAGAGGTCCCCAGTGAAGAACAGCTGCATTGAACCTATCAGCCAAATTTGTCTCCGGGAGTCATGATAAATGGAGCATTAATATTTCCAGTTGGTCCCGCTGAAAGCTTAGTCTTCTGACACCCTTCCAGCTCCCCAATATCCTGCAGGGAAATTAAAGAAAGGTTAGAGTTTGTAAGACTTGAAATGAATGAAATATCTTTAAAATATTTTTTAACGTGACAGACAATATGCAGCTGAGCAGTTAAAACAATAACGCAATCACAGTACAATAAAAGACCGAATAATGAAACTCTTACCAAAAGGTCTCATGGCAAGAACTTTATGATTAAAGAAGTCATTTGATCCTATCCTCATGGCTTTGAATAACCCCAGTTCAGTTTTTGAAACTAAAAACTCACATTCAACCTCATTCGTACTGTCAAGATGAGTAAGCGAAGGAACAGATGTGTCTGGGGAAGACAGTCTCTGTGAGCGCTCGCTGGCGGGGGTGCCGAAGCCTCAGGAAGCTCTCGCAGAAAAAGACCTTTGTTAAATGTCGAAATAACTAGAAGAGAGTGAAATGGCTAGATTCGTTTTTAACCTTATTTGATCTAATTCCAAACTCACAGAAGAGTTTTAAAAACAATGCAAGGATCGCTACGTACCCGTTCGCCGATTCATCGATGCTGTAGGTTATTTTTTCTGTGCCAACCGAGAGTAAACCGAAGGTGTTTAGCTTTTTTACCTTAAAATATTTCAGTCTATATGTCTTCAGAACACAGACTTTTTCTATAAGCACAGTTCAATTATCGAAGTTACTAAATGTATTTTCGATGGGATATTGCAATCTAATCGCAGTCCGTGCTCGGACGCCGGGAGCCGCCCCGGCCGCGTCTTTACAGCGGCCACTTTCCCGCTTCGGAGTCGCCGGCTGCACTTCACCATCTTAGCTCTTTCGTCCCCTTTAAGCTGGAGGAGTTTCCCGGGTTCCTTTGCCTCTCCTGACCTCGACATTTTCGAGGATTACGGGCTCGTTATCTTGTGCGAAGCCCCTCACTTTGGGTTCGTCTGATGAGTCCTGTGATGAAATTCGGATTCTGCGTTCTTAGCAGGAAGTGGACAGAGGAAAGGCCGTGTCCCTCTAAGCAGATCGTATCGGATGCCGTGACCTTGACCTGGCTGCCTGTCAGCCTCGCTCCTGTCAGCTGGGCAGTTGCTGTCTCCAGCTTTCAGCACTACGATGTCACCATTTTTCCCTTTGTGATGTGTAGTTAGTTTGCGGGGAAGCACTGTTTAATTCCATGCACGTCTTCTATTTCTCGTCAAACTTTCACCCTAGTATTAGCAACCACTGAAATTTCTAACCCCCTTGTTCTTTTTACGTTTATGAGACGCTTTCCACCTCAAGGAAGAGATTTCCCCTCCCTCTCATTTATGTGTGTGTATGCGGAAGCCTCAGAGTAGGTGCGTATCGAAGCCCACGTGCGTGTGTACGTACACCGGTGTGGTCTTATAGAGCTTTAAAAAAACAAAGCTAGACTGTTTCCAAAAGCGAAAGTGACTTAAAAATTATGGAATGGGACTGAGATGCGTCGCAGGAGCCCAACCCGTTAGAACGATAGATTCAAGAGAACGCTCTGAGTAGCAGCCATTAATAATAGATAATTAAAATTGTATCACAGTTTCGCCCCTCAACTGCCCCTAATCTCACTAGAATTACAAACATCCTAACAGAAAACTGCCCGTGACAGCCAGAAAGACCTTTCATGGTTTCATGATCACTTTATCATGTAACGGAAAGAGTGATCCACATCAACGTCTTCATGAAAAGCCTCAGAAGCCAGTGTAGCTCAAGATATTGCAGACGTCATTTTGACGGAGCAGCCCAGTCACCTCGACATTTGTAAACACCATCTGGTTTTACCGGGTTCCCCCCAAATACTGCTTTGGTGTCGTGAGACCCCCCACGACGTGGAGGGAGCCTCACATTTCCGGCGGTCGAAGCGTGGAGACATGTAGCCTCCATCACTCTGTGGGTTTCAGTCCCTGTGCCACAGTGGGCAACCTGGGGACCACGCCTCCTGGCCCACTGAGCTCAATGTCCGCTTGTTGCTCCTTCGAGTTCAGGGGTCAACATTACGTGGCTTTTAGAGAAGGCTATTTGCCTACTTTAAACGTCAACGACTATTGAATACGTTCTCTAAATAGTTGGAGAGGGCTGTTTTGTAACATTTTTTGTGTGTTTTCTGCATAATAAACAACCTCTTCCCTTCCATTCTTAACTTATCAACTTGGAAGGCATAGAGAAAGAATCGACCCCCACCTTATGATTTGACGTCCTGAAGTTTCATCTCTAGGAGCCCAGAATAGAATCTAAAAGATGATGGTGAAGAGAGAGATCACTGTCAACATCACGTTTTACCTAGCAGGCCAACATTGTTTATCAGCGTAATAAGATGTTCCAATAGTAAACACCACGCTAAAACATGCACTAATAACAGTGAGAGGTGCAGGGCATGATGTGCTCGATGATTTGATATAAATTTATGGCTTTTGAGGAAAGAAACAGATGGGTTACGCCACAAAGGGCAAAGTTAGCTCTGCCTAAAACCAAGGGCATTGATTTTGTCGTAATTGTTATAAAATAATCTTACAGGACCAAGAAACAGAAACGAATGCCCAGGATGCGGCTCCGGCTCCCGTATTTTTTCCAACTTCATTTTCTGTGCGTCTCGTTGGTGGCGAGAGAGCAAAGGTTTTCTGTGGAGTGGAGTCAGGCATTGTCCGTGCTAATCGCCGGGCAGGTGGCAGAAACAACCCATTCCTGCCTTTATTCTTTAATGCAGAAAGCAAAAGAAAACATCCGAGTCAGCTCTTGGCCATGGCCTTCAAAACACCTGGATTCTTCGCATTTTCCTCAACTAAATGCCCACCCTGACCTAGGGAGACCACAATTTAAAAGCCGCTCTTCAGCTTTGAGGACAGGGCCGTCGGGCCCAGTCTTTACTTCCGTTTACGCTGGCAGGTGAGACGCTCTGACCATAGCTGACGGGGAGCGATTCAGTTTTCCATGGCGTCTGTTGGAGCTCGATGTGGCTGTGAGTGTCACCCTTCCTCTCTTCCTAACGATCATTAAACTTCATTTCGAACTTTTCAAATACTGTGGCCTCTTGTTCTTTTTGTTAATCGCGTATGCAGTATGACCATTTTGCATCTTATAGTCTGTTTTTCTGTGACAGGTGAGCTAACTCATACCTGCATCCACTGAGCTTCAACCTCCTAAGTTTTTAGTGGGTTTTCCTTGTAAATGGCATTTAGAATTCATTATTTTTTATATCCCCTGGTCCTAGTCTGGTGCAAAATGCTGGACAGACAGATGCATTGATGAGTTCAGTTGGCATCTTTGCACGTTGGCAGTTTCGACGTCTAAACACACAGCCATCGGTAAGGACAAATGGTCCCATAACCCCCGCCAGCCTTGCTAGAGCAAGCTGCCTCCCGATGCACCTGCATGAATCGCCTCATCTTCATTCCTCCCGGCTCTAAGATGATGCTTTACGATGGAAAGTAATAGCTATTCAATACACCAGGTACTTTTTATTGAGCGTGGACTACGTCTCAGGCACTGTGCCATGCGTCATACGCACGTTCCTCTCTAATTCTCTCTAAACCTAGAGGATGGATACGCAGTCAATTCTTGTTCAGTTAGATTGTGCCGGTGACAGTCTGTCAGTCACGGAGATGCTGCATGCTCCCGGGATGCTGAGCTGCAGGCTTTGCTCGTTTAGGGCGCTCCTCCCCTCAGAAGGATGCTACAGGGAACCGTCGAAGGCAAAGTCCCCTCTCGGAGAGGGGACCGAGAGCGTGAACATGGGTCTAGAGGAAATGGGCAGTGGGCGCGACTGCCCTTGGATCGCTGGGAGAGGCTCACTTGGACGTCAAATGACCTTAGTGTCACAGGGCTCCCCTCTTAGGAAGACGTGACAGGGTCCCCTGAAAGAAACAAAGATGCTCTCCGTAGGATGTGCCTCACTTTTTGTGGAAAAGGTGTGAATACGGGCACTGTGTTTGGGAGGGCCAGCAGCAAAACAGATGTCTGACCTCTGCCTGTGCGTTCTCGGGAGGGACGATGGGGGGCTCCACGCTGTGGCACCCGCCACCGCTCCTGTCCCGATTTGTGTGTGACAACGAGATGCTGAGCCTGGAGAGCTCCAACACGGGGAGCCCAAGGGCAGAGCTGAGCGGAGCGCTGAGAAGCACAGTCCCCCAGGGCTGTGTGTCGGGGCTGGGGCCAGGCTCAGCTAGGAACGGGGCCGCAGCTGGTGTTCAGGGCTTTAGTCCGGTCCTCTGAGCGTGTGGGACAGGACGGTGTCTCTGCTCAGCTGGTGCGTGGGGTCTGGGGATGGTCCCTTGGAGTAATAGCACACGTCTCCTCTTGCAGCCCAGGTAAGCAGGCTACCAAGCCTTTGCTTAGTGCCTCGAAAGTCTGCAGAAACGCACCGTGACCAAGGCAGCCAGGGAACTGGAGGGCAAGAATCGAAGACGTCGTCTTTAAGGAAACAAACAGGAAGAGGGGAGGCCATGACATGGGGACAGGGAAGGGCTGCGGGATCTGGCGTCCCCTCCTCTACCATGACGCCCTGTGGGAGGAACGAGCCTTCTCACGAGGAAACAGGTCATCGCAAAGCCCGGCACATGGACTTCCGCACCCTGCAACATGACATCCGCCCCCCTGGGAAGGACCGCTGCTCCCACAAGTGCCAACTCCCACCCAGCGCTGGAGTCCGGGAGGTCCAGAGGGAGCGACACCTCAGGAGACGCCTGCACGCCGCTCAGCGGGCTCAGAGGCCCCGGGGACCTTGAAGGCCATCCTGGGACCATCGACCGTCACCGGGACCATGCCCGTGCCGGTTGGCGCAGGGGCCTGTGGGAGCATATCTGGCACTTATTTTATGCTCCCCAAAATTGGTTGTCACTTCTGTCACTACAGGAAAGAGCCATATTGCAAAGGGGTCCTTTCCAGGGACCCACGGACTCCAGGAAGGCTTCCGACCCCTGACATTCCAGGGATCTGTAAATACGCCCACGATTCGCGTGTAGGGTCTGCAGTTCTCATCAATTTTCCAGACAGATTTGTAACAAAAAAAAAAAGTTCCCGCCACTCCCCAGAAGATTCTGACTTATAATCCTCGCCATGTTTACTGCCATTTACTTACCAAAGGGATGTAATTTCTCACTTTTAAATTCCCACTGTTTATTCTATTACATTAATTTTTTTTAAAGACGGACAACAACTCGAGGTGTGGAAAAGACAATTTTTAATATAAAAATTAAGGCTATTCCTAGGGCTACGCAGGAAGGTGTCAGTTTTAAAAAACAAAGATTAGGAAATAATAACGAAAGCCGCGTGCATTATCACTTCGGGTAAAAATATCTTATGCATAATATAATCATTGTCTCTGGTTATTGGGTATAAAACAGATCCGCGTCCGGGGCGAGGTGTGATGGGGGGATGTCGACAGCCACACTGCCCGGCGCAGGCTGAGAAGCGAGGTCCCTGAGTGGAGGATTGTTTCATACGGAGGCCCCGAGGTCGACTAAAATTATTAAATTTATCTCAGGGAGCACAGGCAGGGGCCAAGATGTGTCTCTGTTTCCTATTTATCTTTCAGTCCTGTATAAATGGGCTTAGTAAAAGGGGATCTGAGATGATGGGGAAAAGTTAAGAAAGATCCAAAATTCGTGCTGGGGCTTTCGGAGGGCGAATGGGAGCGTCGGGAGGAGGCACCCAGATTGTGCCGAGGGCATTTCCTCTCTGAGTAGCCTCACTGGGGGCTGAGGGGATTCTTTGGGCGCTGACACGGCCAGGGTGCCACTGGTGCCACACGCAGCCCGCAACGGGGGAAAAGGACGGAGCGAGGCCGGTCCAGGAGCCTCCGCCTTCTGAGCTTTCTGGGGAAGCGTCCCAGCCTCCTTGAGAGGCCTGTGGCCCTACGTGCCGGCCTTACCTGTCCGGTGTCTCGTGTCCCTCAGCTGGATGCTTTTCAACAAACATCCCCATGCACACGGCCTCTCGGCCTTTGAGATGCCTTTGGGGGCCGCGTGTGAGAGGTCTCGATGGTCCCCACTGTGACTGTGACTCCCCAGAGAGGTGCACTGAGGCATCACACACCACCATGTACTGTGGGGGTTCGGAAGCAGATGGTCATGTCCTGACGTTCAAAAGCTTGGCATTATGAGGCTGAACCCCGCTACAGTAAAAGGGGTTTGCCCACGACTTGAGCCCCACCCTGGCGTGTGGCAGGCGGAGGGGTGCCCCCCCAGGGTCACCCACCTGTCTCCCTGCCCTAGGGCGACGAGGCAGCCAGTTCTGTGCTGCGGGCGGTCGCCAGGACCTCGGGCCGTGTGGCATTTTGCTCCTCGGTTTCACAGAGAAGCGTGGGGTTGCTTCTTCCCCCCAAAAGGCAAGCCGATGGCGGAGCCGGACCGTGGCCGCGGTGCGCACTGGCTTTGCCCGCACAGCCCATTCGACCCGGACAACTGACCGCCGCGGCCTGACCCATCAGCGAGGGCCTGAGGCAGGTGAAGGTGAGTATGGGAGGGAGCGAGGCAAACCCCAGAACTTCAGGGCTGCTGCCACCCCCATCTGCACCCAGGTGCCCGCGCGTCCCCGGCAGGCAGCCGGCAGCTGCTGGGAGAAGCCACCCGTGGGCCCACAACAGCTGCACCTGGCAGCTCGCACCAGAGTCAGAGGCCCCTGGCCGCTCAGAACCCCAGGGAGAAAAGTACGTTCACCTGCAAACTCTTTCATTTCGTGACACTCGGGAAAGTACGGGAAATACCAGGCCCTGTTCTGATTCCCGGCAAGCGAGGCACGAGTCGAAAAGCTCGTGGAAACTTCGAGACGCCGGCGCTTTCTCTCCGCAGTGAACCCATCACTCCTGCCTTCCTGTCGCCTCCGCCGGAATTCCTCCTCCGCCCCAAGAGACGCTTTTCCCCATGGACCATGGAGCACCGAGCGAGGTCCCATCGGGCGGCCACCTGCGGGTGGGGCTTTCCCCGGGGGCTCTGGGCGCCGGAACAGTGGCGATGCTTTGGGGGGCGGGGGGCTTTCTGAGGCGCCACACCCACTCGGCTCTCCCCAGCTGGAGTCGTTCACGGACACTGCGGTTCGGGTACCTGCGGCCACTGCACACCTGGGAAGACAGGTGGGAGAGGAGCAAGTCAGAGCGCCAGGGCCCCGCGCAGCGAAGAGACGCGTTCCCACGGCCACGAGCCTGCGGTAGATTCCCGCACTCCGAGAAAGGAGGCCGGCGACAGTTTCGACAGCACTTTCGTTGCTTCCATGAAGGGCTGGATTTAGGAGGCCTTCATGCCACCCTCGAGCAGCGTTCCATTTCAAAGACATGCTCGAAGCAGAGTCAGGGACCCCCCACTGATTCGGGTGTGGGGAACCGGGAAAGGAGGAGGGGGCGATGTCAAGGTTTAGATCCCAAGGGATGAGCCGGTCGGACGCTGGGCACCGTGATGGAGGGAAATCGGAGGGAAGCAGGTTTTGGAGGGAGGTCGGGAGTTGCGCCTGGAGGAGTTGCATGCGACAGGTACCTCGGGCACTCGGGCGGGGCCGTGAGTCTGGGACAGACCCCGAAGCGTGGACGGGGCCACCGTGCGTGACGTCACGGCGTGGAGCGCAGCGCCCCGCGCCGAGGCCCTGCACGCAGCCGGGAGACGAGCAGCGCCCCGCAGTCAGGTGGGGCGTGGGCGCGGAAGGGGGAGCGACGCAGACGCAGAACTGGTCCCGAGGGACCGGTCGGCCGCCCGCCAGCGCCGCGGGAGCGCGAGCGAGAGCAGGCCCGAGCCGGACCCCTGGACTCAGCAGCGCGGGGCGCTCGGTCATCTCGGGAACAGCGATAGGACAAACGGCCAAGTGGACCCGGGGAGGCGGGCGGGAGAGGAGACGGGACAGCTTTACGCGGGGCTCTTCCGCAGAGGGGCGGGTGGCGCCGAGATGGCACGACGAGCCAACGCCCGTGTGACTGACGGTCTCCTTCAGGGACCCCGCGGACTCTTAAGCCCCGAGCAGAGAGCGCCCCTTCCTGCCCTTGGGAGCAGAACGTGCCCTGGCGCAGCGCTGGTCTTGAGTGAAAGTTACGAGGATTCAGGGTGAACCAGAGAAGAAACAGCTCTCAACGATTCTTTCGAATCTGCCAGAAAGTGTTTTGCAGGGTTTCGGTAAATTTTGTTTGTTGGTTTTTTAAATGCATTTCTTGATTATTTATTCATTTTGGGGGGAGCGTCTGGTTCCCTAGTGAAAAGGAACTGAAGGTTGTATAGGCGCTCGTGGCTCATCCTTCAGAGCTATGTGCGTTTGTGATCAAGTTCGTAAACGATGAAGCAAAGACGACCCAGGTCAGATGGGAGGGCCCCCCACAAACCTCTGAAGTCAGGGCACCCGCCCTGAGGGGTGCTGAGGACAGATGCCAGCGTAGCCCCTCCACCCCAGTCAGAGTCGGCCTCCTGAGCCACGCCAACCGAGACAGCCTTCACCCCGTTACCCCAGTTCCCCCACAGCCCCTCCCTTCCTCCCGGACCAAGCCCAGTTGCACCCCCACCCGAGGCAGCTTCTTGAAAGCAAAGGTCCAAGCGTTCCCAGTGTCTCAAAACGCGTTTGATAGAATGATTGTAAGATTTCATTTTTAAACTCAGATATTCTTAAGGATATATTTAGTTCTCTCATCTCGGAAAATGAATATCCAGTTTTGCCACAAAAGTCTCAAATCGCCTTTCTTGTTCTCGCAGAGACAGACAGAGCTGAAGCTCGTAGACACGCGAGAACTGGTGAGGACGACACACGGCCGTGGGCGTCTGGGCCCCAAACGCACCTCATTTGCCGCCCTAGTCAAACCCAGCGGTTATAGCAGCTACCTGGGCAGGCCTTCCCCCGGCGTTCAAAATTCCCCTCCTACGATATATATAGTTAGTCTTAATAAATAAATGACTTGGACCACGCATTATATATCACTCAAATCCAGGAGGACACAAATTATGTATAATACATCGGCTGTGTAATTTATTTATTAAGCGAAACGTGAATTTTCCATGCTTGTGTTTGGAGGCGCAGTTTGTCACATGCGGCTAAATGATGTATTCTTATTAGTCCCACTCAATTACCGAGTCATCCCTCTGTGTGCAGCCTGTTTGCTGGTGACAGCGCCACAACGCCGCGCCTACGGTACCTGCGACTTCGGTGATTCATAGCCGCTCGCTGAAACTGTGAAGATGACACATCGACGGCTGTGGATTAAATGCCGCCAACGGTATGTTTCATACGTGTTTGTCGCAGTCAGGAGTTAAAGAAACCGCATCGCTCGAAATCATTTAAATATCTAATTAAGCCGAGCCCTCGCCGCACACGCAGAACAGAACGCGTTGGGGTACAAGGATGAAAAATAAGAGAAAGCTCGGGGTGAGGAGGGAGGGACTAGAGCCCTCAGCATCACAGCGCCACTGGGTCTAAGGGGAAAACGGCCCGGGCCAAAAGGCAACGACCGGGCGTCCGTCCCCTTGGCTCGCCAGCGCCAGCACAGCTGGCTGACGCCCTCGCCTTTGGGGTCGCTCTTGGACGACAGCGGATTCGATCACACATAAGGAAGGCACCCGGCGACGGCCTCTGAAACTGGAGCAAATTTCTGGAGGCCGGGGAGGGACAGAGGTGGGGAGAGGACATCCTTAACCGTCCGGAGCGGCGTCCCTGCAGCTCCCACGGCAGGGGAAGGGCTTCGATGCCTCCGCATGACGAATGGCAGAAGAGAGGAAAATACCATTTCAAACAAAGATTAATTATCTTTATGGCTTCAGCTAACTTTTTCTCCCTTTCGATGAATCCATAGAGGTCTTACCGCTGATGTTCAGGCCAGCACGGGGGACGTGTCCACGCCAGCACCGGCTCCTAATTGAGGGACGGGCTGAAGCGAGTGCACAAGATAATAAAACAGATCTCCGGCGAAGACTGGTGATCGCATGAAGACCAACCAGGAGGCGCTCATTTCCTCCTTCTGAAATTTCGAAATCAACTGACACATGTAAGCCGAAAGTGCGTGATTGTGTTTTGAAATCAATTTTCCTGAATTAGACCCGGCCCCCAGATGCTTGAAGCAGAGTAAGACGAAGCGGGTGGGGCGGGGCGGGGCGGGGGATGGGCTGTTATGAATTTCAGAAACTTCATGTCTTTTGTTGCACTGACAACATGGTTCCGTTTTTTCCTTTGATAAAGATAAAATTTGGCGTCGTGCCCCCGTGGTGGTTCTGCCTTAAAGTGTGTTTTAAAATCAAGGCGGCACACTGATTATTCGCACCATGATCTATAACCGACACTTTTGCGAACTTTTCCTCCGCAAAGGTCAATTTCACTCTTAAAACTCAACAGAGAATGAAGTGCTGAGTTCGGGGAACTCTGAGTGGCCCATGATACAAGTCGCGGCCCAAACATTTATAGGCACGCGAGGTCCTTTTCAAATTCCGGAACAAAACCCAACCCCTGACACAAATGTAGCAGTTTAAACACAGTCTTGAAAGTCAGGGCGATTTTCTTTATGTCAAAAATCTCTAGTGTACTTTTCATGACATTTAAAATTGTTATTCCCACATCTGAAAGCAATTCTGCAGTGTCCTGACATCCGGGCCCTCAAGCATCCGTCTGAACCCTTAGTAGTCACTTGATCCTTAATGAAACGCTCCGCGCGGCCGTCACAGCCATTCGCCTGCTCACAGGGTTCTGTTCTGTTTCGTTCACGTTTTCCTTGCACCGCGGCCATAAAGAGAGATGATGATGAACGTGTGGCGGGAAGAGGGAGCCTCGCGGGCGTGCACGCTCGGTGATGGCAGGGGGCGTCCGGATGTGAGACGTCTTCTCCTTGGGGACGGTCCCTCTAAGTGTCACCAGAGAGGGGCGAGAAGAGCCGGCATCCTCACGTTTCTTCCTAATTAGCCGCGAGCTTCTGCACGGGGCGTTTGCACTCTGCACCTCGGTTTGACATTTCAAACGTGAGGAAACTGGGTTTGAAGACAGGTTCGGTTTCCTTCCGCAGCGGACCTGTAGCTCCCAGACCCTTCCCGCCACCGGTCAGCACCGGACTCTGCTCTGCGCGTCCCCTGGTGGCCACCGGCGCTCAGCTCGTCAGCCTGTGCTGGAGCACACGCAGGTGGCATCCCAACCAAGACTCGCTTCGGAAGCACCGAACCCAGTGTGACCCGTCCTCCACCCCGCAGGACATGCATGCCCCTCGTAACAGCGCTGGGGCTCAGTCTGCATGTCACTGCCCTGCCCCTCCTCGCCCGCCTTGCAAGTTAAAAACCCTGCTCGTTTTGCCTGCCCATGGAGCAGATGTCCTTTGAACAGCTACTCTCTCTTGGGGTCATTTTTTTCACCAACGCCCCCTACCATTTCCAGGGATGTTATTATGACCCAGAAGAAAACAGACACAGCACATCGAAGTCCTCATGAGGAAGGGGCTTGATGTGTTCGTGAAGAGTCACGGTATTTTGTCTAAGCCTCCAATAGGCCAAGATTTCACCACATAGGCATTTTCTAGAAACTTCTCTTTCATCAGCAATGTCATGGACCAGTCCTTCTCAAGTGTCCTGCTTCCTTTACCAAACTTGTAGAAAAACTTTTAAGTATAAAGTAGATTGGGGGTGGAGGGGACTGAATTCTATTAAATAAAAACCCCAAAAGCACGAAGTAATGACATACAAGAAAGCTGTCGTTTTCCACAAATAAAGTTAAGTAGACCTCCTGTGAGACAATTTATACAGTGAAATGTAAATAGAAAATTTCTTAAAAGATTGTTCAGCTATAAAGAGTGAACCCGTGAAAAAAATCCTTTCTTACCACCAGCGATAGCTAGACAATTAGAAGGTGTCTGTTTTATCAGCCAGCTGTGCAGATAAGCAAATAAAAAGATACCGAGCTCCTAGAATTGCAGGCTGATTCTGTAAGACTGATAATATTTCTTAAAGTTCTTTGGCAACAATCATATTGTTAGTCCTGCAGTAAAGTCTTCAGGTGTAATTTATAATTTTTGAGATAAGCTCTTTGTAGGGAAAAATGGTGACATCTGCAGGTGGAGAAAACCCTCCCCCCACCCCCAGCCCTCTCGTCAAAATGCTGTTCTTTACTTCCACGGTTGGAAATGAAGCAGTTGGATTTTTTTTTTTCCTTCTTCTAACGCCTACTTGAAAGAGCAAATACGTCCCGGATCATCCGAATCAGCGGTCATTTATACCTTAGAGTGATTTTGCTTAAGACAACACTTTCTCCCAAACAATTGGCTAAGGTCTTTGTACTTGGAGAAAGGGAAAAAATTGTTTGAGAAGCACTCAGGCCAGGTAATTTGAGGGGCAGGACCCATTCCGCCCAGCAGGGAGATAGAGGGCACGCTCACTCAATCCAGAATATTCCATAGACGACTTTCTACTTCTTGCCCCTTAAAAAGGCGTAGTGTCACCATAGAGGAAAATCGAGGTAGAGAATAATGACTCCGTCGAAGTCAGGGGTAACGTCAGATGTGAGCCTTCTGATCCAAGGCCAGGGTTTTGTATGACAAGCAGAGACCGTGCACCCCTGTAATCGTGTCTTACGATTGGCACACAGTGTCACCGTCAGATACCCTTCCGCGACTGTGTTGATGGTCAACTGCATGGAATACAACGTTTCACATTAAAAAACGTTACATTGAAATTAAGACTAGACTGAAAAGGCGCCGAGAGGTAAACACCTGGAAACTCTTTTAAGGACGGCCCCGGAGAGCGGTGAAGGATGTGGGGGTGGCGGAGGCACCCCGGAAACAGCGTCGCTTTGCTTTTGACTCCGTTGCTGGAGGAAGAGCACAGTGTCGCGCTTCTTGAATGTGAGGCGCTGGGAAGGACGTTAAAAGGTCGCGGGTCGGAGGACCAGAACCGTCTGAGGGAGCGCGGGCCAACGGCGGAAACGGTTTTCCACTTCCTTGTGAGTTAATCTCAGAAGATGGGGTGTTTCCAGGGCCCCCAGGGGCCGGCTGTAGTGAGGACCTTCGATGGGACTGGAAAACCCGCCTTTCGTGGTGACTGCCCGCGCGAGGCCTCGACAGCACCGCGGACACCTGGCTCGGCGAGGAACAGCAGAAACCAGAGAATTATTCGATAGTGACTGAATCTGGTGCCGCGTCCGCCAGCAGGGCGCATGGACACCGTTTGGGAAGGAAGCCAGTCTGGGACCGTGGGGACAGAGCTCAGGTTTGAAAGTTTACCCAAAGAAGATGCGACTTGAGCTTACCCAAGGTATGAGAGTGAGACAGACAGGCCTGGGAGTGACAGATGTGCCTGGGTGACACGTGTGCTGAGTGACCCGCGTGTTGAGTGACAGGCCTGAGTGACAGATGTGCCTGGGTGACCTGCGAGCTGAGTGACCCGCGTGCCGAGTCCTGCGCCGGAAGCGTTCGGGGACGGCCACCCCGCTCGGGTCGCAGCCCACTGCTCAGTGCGGGATGAACCGCTCGCTGGTGGCGGAGCCGGGGAGCAAGGACGGCGCCTGCGCAGAGCGGGGGTCACGTCAGGTCAGGGGCCCTTAGGACCTGCAGCACGCGCACCTGGGGAGGCCGCCCGGACCTCTGGGCCCGGCCCCGGGGAAGGCGTCCCAGCCGCGCTGGCGACACAGGGCGAGGACGCGGGAGTCGCCTCCCCAAGACCCTGCTCCAGCGCCCCGGGTGCCACGGCGACATCAGAGGATTAAAACCCGATTCGCGGGTCGAAGGGCAGGAAGCGAGGACCCGGGAAGAAGGGCGGTGGCTTCGGGCGTCCGGGAAAGGTCGCCGGGGGCGACAGGGGCGACCACGCGAGCGCGTCATGGCCGCGTCCTCGGAGCAGAGCGCGCGCCGGGCCCCACTGGGTCACCTCCGGAGGGACAGGCCATGCGCGGCCTGGACGGCTGTCCCTCTGCTGCCCACCGCGTCCGTCCTGCCACCTGCCCAGGAGAGGACCGGCCAGGAGGGGAGGGAGCGGGGACACGTTGTCGGAGAAACGGGCTGCAGCGAAGCTGAGTCCCCCTCAGCACAGGGACCAGTCCCGGGCCACACAGAGCATGTGACAGTTCTCGCCTCGGCAGACGCTTAAGGTGCTTGTCTTCCTGGCGCTCACCCCACGTGACAAGGGAGATAAAGCCGTGCCTTGCGCTCCTGGCTGAGTGGGGGCGGGGGCGGTGGGGGGAGAAGGGGTCCCCGCTGGCGCTGGCGGGGACCCCTGTGCGAAGACACCGCCCAGCGGAGCTCAGGGCGCCGGCGCTGTGGCCGGGAGGGGTTCAGAAGGTCACGCGAGGACGAGCTGCTGCTGGAGCCGCGAGGCCTCACGCCGTCGCTCTGGGGCTCAGAGGGAGCCACAGACGGGAAAGGAGGAAGCGCCACACAGCCGGGCAGGGGCGGCTGACGCCAGCCACGCCTGGCCGCCCCGCGAGAGGTGCCGGGAGAGACCCCTCCGCGCCCCGCGCAGCGTCCCCGTGTGTCCCCACGAAGTCCCACTCCCGCCCGGCCCAGGGGTCCCCGCGCTCACCGCCAGAGCCCCCTCTCCGCAGACACGCGCCCGCGGCTCTGCGGTGACGTCTGCGACCTCGGCCTTGTCACACCGCGGTGCTGTTAGACAACGCGCCAACCTCCCTGGCTGGGGCCGAAAGCCTCGGCGAGCAGACCCAGCACCAAACGCGACAGGCGCGATGGCCGAGCCCAGACTAGACCTAAAGGTGTCCTGGAAGTCACTTCCTGGGGCTTCCGAGATGACCTGGATGTCCCCGCGTGCGTGTGAGTGGCCGGGCAGTCCGGCCCGCAGCCCCCGCAGCGGCAGAGACGCCCCGGCGCTGTCGTAGGTGCGCCCTGAACGCGCGCGGAGCGTCCCCCGGCGGGAGGGTGGCCACCGAGGAGCAGCACTCCGGCCTCACAGCTCGCGCCGCGGGGTGGGTGGCCTCGGCGACCCACGGCACGGGACTCTGAAGTGCTCAGGCAAACCCGCCCTGACGACGGCTAGTGCGTCTCAGCGTCATCGTTGGAGGAAAAGGCCAGCCTGGGCTGGCGCGGAGGGGGCGCTGGCCACACGGTCAGCTTGTGCGACCCGCTCGATCCTCCGATGAGCCCACAACGCGCGGGACGGTCGCCCTTACGGCCACAGGGCCGGAGGTTTGTAAAGCTGTGTGCACGGTCGCCGGCTGACGGGTGGCGGAGACGCAATGTCACTGAGTCTGCCTAACACCAGCGCCCTGCCTTCCGTCACCACTCACACCGACTTGCATTCAAATAATTGTCCCCCTGACACGAAGCCAGTGCGAGGTCATCCCAGAGCCCGGCTTGTGCAGAATCGCACACGGACCACGTCTCCTTGTGTCCACCTTGCCTGGCTGCGGGTAACACGTCTCCCAGCAGCGGGGCAGACGGGGCGGGACCAGGCCATGGGAGCCGATGTCAGCGGGAGCAGACGTCCAGGCAGGTGGCCTCCTGCTCGGACACACCTCACCGGATGTGGGGACCGAGGTGTGGCACCGGGCGCCGGGGCGGATCCAGGAGCTTGCACTGCCGGAAGCGTCTCGACGGAGGGCGCACACGGTGCCATCCTGCAGCCCTGCCCTTTGCCCATTCGAACGCTTTTCAGTGTCCTTTTCTCCTTCCCCTCGGAGGACTGGCGTCTTCGGCGTGTGACCTTGGGTCTTGGAGTGGTATCAGAGACAGAGCGGCAGTGGCAATAAATTTCTCACAAGCACTGTCAGAAACGTATTGTCACCGAGAGTGAGCCCGGTCGCGTCCCTGGACCTGACCTGTGCCGCGGTGAGGGGACGCTCTCTCCCCCCGCACCACCGGTGGCCGTGCTGGGCGACGCGCCTGCCGGGCTCACCTTTGCTCCCCCCGCGTTTGTGCAAAGTGGCCGCACACGTAAAGCAAGTGCACGGGCCGCGTTTAGAGAAGCCCAACCTGGGGCCCGGCGGACGGGAGGCGAGGGGGGACAGCCCGCGAACGGAAGCCCCGGGCCGCCTCGACCCACCCCTGCCCCTTGCAGGAGGGTCAGCGTGTCCTGGACGCAGCCGAGCGTCCGGCCGGCCCGTTTCCCTCGTCGCACTGCCCCCCGCCTTCTCAGAGGCGCCGGGAAGACAGAGCGAGGGGCGCCGTGGCTCCCTCCGAGCTCCCGGGCCATCCGCGCGGCCTGTCCTCCCAGTGTCCTTCCCCGGGCCCCGAGTCACCCATCACTCATCTTGTCACATTGAACTCCAGATGCTCCTACCCCAGAGAATGCTCCGACTCCGGCCATTTTTCTTCATTCTCACTAACAATTTGGTAATGAAATATTGATTTTTAGTTAGATTCATATTGATGCTATTAGGTTTGCATTGATAAATCACGCTGGCCTCCTGTCTGGGCTGCTGCAGAGTGTGCTACAGGAGCCCTGGAGATTACAATCAACTCATTGATGTGTTAATTTGATGGATTCTCCCCTTCTCTTAGAAGGGGTGGGAGGGCAGAGGAAGATTTTTCAGTGCTGCCTGGTAAAGTTTTCACAGGGAAATCACAGACAGTAATTGCAGGCTTCACGGTCTACACTCGCCTCCGAAGAAGCCTCTGGCTTCTTCAGCCAGGACATAAAAGCAGGAAAGGGGGTGGGGGCCGCAGGGGCCGGGAGGGATGGAAAGGATGTGACACACCTTGTAAGCACTGTCCCACTGGAAGGGACATCACTTCCGTTAAACCCTAATTAAGCCATTTAGGGGCCTCGGCATGAGCACGTTTTCCATCCCCCCGGTCGGGATGGGAAGGTGGCCCCGGGCGGTGCAGGTGGCCCCGGGCGTGGGTCCTGGGCGCGGGCTTGGCCACCTCCTTCCACGGTGGGCTCTGGACATCCCCTCCGTTCTTTCCCTTGCAAAGTGCCACTTAGCAATTCAGTGTCCACAGCATCTGCGGCCTATTTAAAACAGCCTCCGGGCTTGATTTATGGCCCTGTGCGACGACGCGCCGCCTGCCACTACGGGGCGAGACAGGGCTGCGCGGAGGCCCGGGCGGGGGGCGGGGTGCGCCAGTGGCTCCACAAAGAAAGGGCTTGGACGACGCTGAGGTAGGAATTCACGCTGTTTGTTTTTAAAGCAAAACCGTCCCCCGTCCGGGCCCGGTGTGCGTCACCCCTGCGACGCTTCTGGCCCCGTCTCCTCTCAGCACAGGAGACCAACTTCACGCCCACCGAGTCCCCTCGACGAGGGGGCGTGTGAGCACGGGGCACGCTCAGGGCCCGCCCTCCGGAACCGACCGCGCGCACACGTGCGTGCGCACGCCCGCAGAAAGGAGGCGGCCCAGAGCCCCGCGCTGCTGAGGGCGGGGAAGGGGGCGTCAGCCCGGGCCGAGCGCCACAGCTCAGCACCCGACAGGCGGCCGGGAAACCCGAGCGGAAGACCCCGCTGTCATGGCAGTGGCTCGGCCTCACGGTCCCCTTCGCGGCCGCCCTGAGGCCCTGAGTGGCCCTCCTTCACACGAGAGCATCACAGACACGCACGTCTGTCCCCGTCCGTGCGGAGGGCAAGTGGGCGGGGAGAGTCGGCCGGACATGAGCACCTCACTGTCAGCCCAGGGGAACTTTTGCCAGCAGTCTACCGGCGAGGCCCGGGAGGGCAAGAACCCCACGAACCCCTGTCCCCGTCAAGGTCACAGTGACAAATCCTGTCCCCGTCAAGGTCACAGTGACAAATAAGCACTTCGGTTTTCCAGCAGCCGTCGTCCACTCCTGAGCTCTCGGGGCCCTCACTTTTAATCCTCTCCTTCCTCTGAAGGTTTGTCTCATGTCACTCTGGAAGGACCAGCGCGTCACCGAGACAAACCTCTGGCCCACACCCGACGCGCCAGGCTCCCAGCTTTGAGTCCAGCCGCGGCCGTGAGCCCAGGCGAAAGTGTTCGGTCACCTACAACGTGCTGGGACAGACAGACGCCGTGCCGCTGTCGGGAGCCAGGACGCTGGGGAGACAGCCTGCCCGAGGCACTCTGCTGGGACATGCTGTGTATCAGGCCACCGAGTCACACGGGAGGCCTGTCCCCACAGGAGCGAGCGGAGCGTGCCTCAGGCGGGTTGGCAGCTGGGGGACAGGGCTCAGGCATGCCAAGGGGGGCCAGAGTAACCACCCAGGACCGCCTGGGCCACCAGCCTCCGGACCCCCACAGTCTCAGAATGTCCTCCTCATACCTGTGAGCGACTAAGGCTGCGGGTCACACCGAGTTCTCGCCTTGACAAACTCAGCCCACGGTGCAGCCAGTGCGTCCCCACCCCACAGGGCGGCCAGAGGAGCCACTGCAGGAACGGCCATCGTTGTCACCTCGGGGTGCTACGCGTCCACTGGAGCGGCTCCGGGGGGCCCTCAGCAGCCCCCGCATCCCGACTCCTCCCAGGGTGTCTAATCATCGGAGAGGACCCTCCAGTCAACGCTGCAAAAGCCACCTCCGTCCCACGTTTCCTGTCAGTCTGAGCAGCTGGGGACATGCCCGTTGTCATCAGCAAGTTTGCTGCAAAGGAACATCAAGCTTGCCCTTTGGTTTGACACCTAAGTCCCCAGAGAGGATGTGCGTGTCCCTCATCCCGGCCTCCTGCTGGGAACCGAGCTCACCCCCTCACCTCCCAGTGGGGACCACGGAGAGCCCCTGCTTCCCATGACCAGCCCCCTTCCCATCCGCACCCCAGGGAGCTCTCCCTGCTGCACCCCCAGACCGCGGCCCTGTGCTTGCCGTTGGCGCACTGACCTTCTTACATACACGTTTCGCATCTGTCCCCTCAAAAATGCCCAGAGGGCCCCTCTTTGCCTGTGATTTTGCACCCAGACTCTGCGGCTGGCTTCACGCCCTCCGCGAGTGGCTTCCGCCCCCCAGCCAGACCCTCCCTCCCGCTGGGCACCCCGCGCCCCTCCGAGCGGGCCGCTTCCGGAAGCTCAGACGCGTGGCGGGGTTTGGGGTCACCCTCGTCCCTAGTGTAGGAACCTTGACTTTGCTGTCCACTCTGCCGCGCGGCCTTGTGTGAACTCGTTAACGAAACGGAGATCCGGAGCTCACGCCTGCCCAGCCCGAGCCCCTCGCCGTGTCACTGAAGCGTGGACACGAGACTATGCCCAACGCCCCGCAGGCGGCTGGAGTGCAGGCCCCCGGGGCGCCAGCCCCTCTCTGAGCGCGGTCACCCCGACCCAAACACCCTCGTCCTCTCAGGTCACACAGACCCCCCCACACCCGCCCGGCCCCAGTCCTGTCCCTCTGAGAAGCTTCTCCAGCTCAGGGCTTCTCCAACAGGGTTTCTCCAGCTCAGGGGCTTCTCCACGTGCTTGCTTCACGGGAAGACACGGCGGCCCCTGCCCCACGCGTGTGGCGCTGACAACCAGCAGCGGCAACGACCCCCACACGGGCCGACGCTGACGGCTCCGGGCAGAGCGGCACCGGGGCCCACGGGACCACGCAGGCCGCCACGCTTCGCTTCCTCTTTTGAGAGTTTTTAGACCGTTTGCAAAATTTGGTAGATTTCTCATAAATATCCGTACCCGATTCCTCTTGAAAAGCTTGCAGCACGTGACCTGGGGCCGGACGGCCTGGGCGCAGCACCCACAGCGTAAGAACGCGCACCTCACGGCATCGCTCCCGGCGCTACACGCGGCACCGGGCTGTGCCTGGAACGGAAAACCCCCGATCTGGGTGTCAGCTGCCTGCTTTTCTCCTGGACAGTTGATTCTGTCTCCTCAAAAACACTCAGAGGCCCCCCTTCACCTGTAAGTGCCTGTAACAACCGCAGATTCCGCCTCTTGTAGTTAGACCGATGGTGCCCGCTCCTGCGACACCGGCCAGGGTCACTCACGGGAGCTCCTGGTCTGGCCACTGCAGGTCATGGAGCATGCTGTCCTCGGCGTCTTCAGTGGGGCTCCAGGGGGAGCTACGAGACGTCGCTCTGAGAGGGAATGTCACAGCGGGTGCTGGTCACGTTCTAGTGGGTGAGGAAGGAGGGGGGGCTGGGGGCGAGGTTATCGGGGGAATAAGGCAGCGGCTCCGAGAGAGGCCGAGGACAGAGTCTCGGGAGGGAGGGGTGGCCGGTGGCAGAGGCTGAGGGACGCAGGCAGTCTCGGCTTCAGGATGACACGCAGGCAGGGAGGAGCAGCAGGAAGCCGCTAGAGTGTAAGCGGGCGAGTCGGTTTAGACATCCGCGGCCCTGGTGGAAGCGAAGCACGGCCGGCCTAGAGCCGACCGAGGGGGCCGCGGCTCAGCCCGGAGGCCAGCCCGGCATTCTGACCACCAACGACGGAGCAGGGCCACCCGCCATCCCCCTGCTTTACGGTCCCTGCTCCTGCCTCAGCGGGCGGGGACCGCTAGGCCAGCAGAGGACCCGGGTGGGGGCAGCCAGCCGCCGCGGCTTGGGGACGACGGTGCACAAAGAGTCGCAGGAGCCTGTGCTCCTGGTGGGCGTCACCAATCAACCCGGCACCTAAACCCCTCCTCAGCTACACCCCGAGTCTGCAGAACCATCTCCCCTGGGACATAGAAATGGCTCAGCCCACGTGCTTCTTGAAATCCTGCAATGAGCCCCAGCGAAAATCCAAATTGTTGTTTGACTCTTAGGGCTACATAATAGTCACCAAGATAATTGAGCCACTGAGCAGAATGGCAAATGCTGAACGGCAGAGTTGTGTAAATCGCAAATTTGTCCGCTGTGGGCGGGAAGGCGGGTTTCACGCTCTCACTTCCTGTTGGATTTGCCGAGATCACGGAAGGATAAAGTGTATCCAGTAAACTTTCTTTTAACCGAAAATCATCACCGCAGGCTTTCTTCTAAGACAAGCGGGCTCGGTGCGTGAAGCTCGCACCCTTCTCCGACTGTGTCTTTCTGCAGCTTTTACTGGCGGGGGCGGGTCAAGGCGACAGACAATGGTGGGTTTGACTTCAAGGCCCAGCGTACAATTCCCTAGCTGACAAAAATAACTTCTTTCATGGTGATTCGAGAATCTAAAACTTGGCAAGCCTTCTCTGTGGGAGGCAAGCACAAAGCGAGGGCCTCGGACCTTGAGAAACGGCTCGCGGAGCTTCTGCCCCCACCTGGTGCCATCTTCAAGCGGTCACAGTAAGAGGGCTTTGTCACCGGGAGCAAGGTGTCTCCCGGATTTAGCCCTGTGCACACCCGTCAGGACGCTGACACCGCTTCTGCTGAGGCGTTTGTCGTGGCGCAGTCCCTCCCCTGGGGGGGACCCTCTCCTTGGCATCTGTGGCAGCCCTTGGGAAATCGTTTTGTGAACAGGGCCTTCCTTCAGCATGAAGTTTCCTGTCTGACCATGACCTTCCTCAGCTGTCTGTGTCTTCAGAGGTCTCGGTGGCATTGGGGCTGCAGTGGCACGTGGAGGTCCCGTGAGCATCCGAGGGTGGCAGGTGATGCCACACGCCGCAAACTTGCTTCTCAGGAAGGACACCCCGGGTGGCAGTGAGCGTCCCGAACCCTGAGACCCAAGCCCCGGGTGCCCCTCGCTGCTGCCACCGGACGCAGCCGTCCACCCCAGTGCAGAGCCCCCGGCCTGAGCCGCGGCAGGCACGCCGGGCCACCCCTCGCAGACCCTCCTCGGAAGTCTCCCCGCCGATGTCCCCTCCCCCCCTAGATTCCATGACGGTGACGTCCGCCGGGCTCTGACGTACAATGCGTCCCATCATACAGCTCTAATGCCATCTGCGCGCCCATGGCTCCCAGACCTGCAGCTCCAGCTTCAGTCCAAGTCGCCCCGTTGCTCGCCACAGACGCCCAGATGTCCACTTACTCCTGCAAGCTGAACGTGTCCAGACTGAATCTGCTCTTCACAAAGACCGTCCCATCTAAGCTGAACAAAATTCTATTATTTAAGTTGCTCAGCAGAAAAAATTAACCCGTGCATGACCTTTGACTCCTCTTCCCACCCCGCTTCAGTCTACGAGCGAATCAGGTGGACTTCGTCTTCCAAGGACGTCCAGGAACGTCTTACGAACGCCACTGCCAACACGCTGGGCCGCCCACCATCGCCTGGCTCCCACGTTGAAGCCGTCGTCCCCACCCTGGTTTCTCTGCTTGTCCCCTGCCCCCACCCAATCTACCCCCCGCGAGGCGATGGACGCTTCTTAATGCTCAGGTCACGCCGCGGCTCCACTCTGCCCAGAAGCTTCCAGCGGCTTTGGTCTCACTCGGGGAGAGCGCCCACGTCCTCCCCGCGGCCCACGAGATGCCACGTGCTGGGGACGCGCAGCGCTTCTCGGCCCTGTGTCCGCTGCTCTGTCCTCGCGAGCAGCGCCCCCCACGCCCGGCCGCTGCGGGCTCTGAGCACGTGCGGGGCTCTCCCAGAAGGGCCTCGGCATCCGCGCTGCCCCCGCCTGGAGCGCCCGCCCCAGCCAGATGTCCTTGTGGTCACCTCCCCTCCTGCCCTCACGTCTCTGTGCCAAGTTTACCAGCTTCGAGACCTCTGCGCCCACCCTTTACGATGGCCAGCCCCTGTCCAGCACCCCCGAATTCCGTCCAGCACCCTGAACCCCGTCCGGCACCCCCAAACCCTGTCTGGCACCCCTGGTTTGGGCTTCCTGTCCGACGGCAGTCCTGAACCCCTGTCTGCAGCACCCCAGAACCCCGTCCAGCACCCCGAACCCTGTCTGGCACTCCCGAACCCCTTCCCTTGCTGCTTCTCTTCTCCAAAGGCTTGGCACCCTCTCACACACCCTATGGCACCCTATTTCCTGCACTTATGACCCGTAACTATCTCCCTCCACGGGAACCAAAGCGCCCGTGGAGGACAAAAGCAAGGGCCTTTGTTCTTTTTATTCACGGATACCTCCCAAGCATCCAGAAGAGACTCGGCACATAGTAGGTGGCTGACTCGACACACAGTAAGTGGCTTGCAGATGCCCGTGGGATGAGTTAACACCTTTCCCTCGTTACAGTTTGACCTCTCCTACCCCCTCAGCAGGTCAGCCCCGTGAGGACAGAGCAGGTGTTATGTCGCCTCGTGTCACTTGCCTTTAGTATGGTGCCCGGTTCCGAGCGGGCCCACGGTCGGTGTCTGAGAAGTGAGTAAATGAATAAACGAAGACGCAACCCGCACACACCCTTTCCAGCCTGACATCTCTCTCCGCCTCTCCTCAGACAGGGAAATCGCCTGCCCCTGTCTCTCCTCGTGAAGGAACGCCAGAAGACGTACCTTCTTCTCTATCGAATGAAATTTTAATAGGTCTGGGGCACAAACATCCAGTCTTTACAGTGTGCGGAGGGGATAAGCAGGGTGTGAAACGGTCCAGGGCCCTGGGGCTCTACGCTTGTCTTACTTTCAAATGATTTGCCGCGGATTACGGACTGACCTGTGTCACCTCCAAATCCACGTGGACATCTTAATCCTCAGCTTCAGAATGTGGCCTCGTTTCTGAACAGGCTCTTCAAAGAGGTGACAGAGTTAGAACGAGGTTACGAGGGTGGGCCCCAATCCACTGCGACCAGCGACCCTATAGAAAGGGGCGATTAAGACACAGACACACAGAGAAAGGGCTGCGTGAGGACACAGGGAGAAGGTGGCCGACCGCAAGCGAGGCAGAGAGGCCTCGGGGGGAGCCGGCCCTGCCTCACCTTACGCTCAGACTCCCGGTGTCCAGAATCGTGATAAAGTAAACGTCTGTCGTTTGAGCCACCTACTGCACTTCCTTAGGGCAGCCCCAGCAAAGCCCCCAGGGGGACCCCAGAGTGTGAGATTTCAAAATGAAACTACCGGCACTTGGGTCTCTGTCACTGTTCGTGTGAAATCGTCATGAAGGTGGCAAACTCATGCCGATAAAGGACACCGTTCCATCCTAAACCCAAAGCAAGACACCGGCCTATAGCTGGTCATTCGCTTCAATAGGTAGTTTACCCTAAAATGGCTTTATCAGAAACGGCGATCTACCATAACGAATGAATCATTAGACCCCGTTTTGCATTTTACCGACTTCTGAGATTGATTGATTTATTTATTCTTTCCTTTATTTTTTATTCACTTTCATAGACATTTCTAGAGGTGAATTCTTGACCTTTGCATGACCCTTGCCAACTATTCAAACACGAAAAGCCATAAAAAAATTATTATGGATCAATTTAACCGAAATCTAAAATTCTCTCTTTTTTTCTTAGCTACTGAAGAAATATCAGAAATGACATATATAAATTGGAAACCATTTCCCGCTTGCCAGCATGTCTTAAATTGATGTGGCCAAGAATATTCCTTGTAATTGTTAAATTAATTTAGATATTCTTGATATATTGTCCTCCGTGTGAAAATCACTCATCATTCTTCCTTGGCTATTTGCCTTTTTTTCCCCTAAGAATAGAGAAAGTTCCACGGGACACACCAAAAAATGCACATGGAGCACCCAGCAGAGGACCAGTCCTAATAATCACCACTCAGCCTGGTGTTAGCGCAAAGGTCACGTCACAACCGAAGCGCGACACTGAGATTTGCTACTGGAGTCTTAAAGTACAGGAGGGAGAGCCCGCCTGTTCCTTAAAGGAAAATAAAGAAAAATAACGATGCATTGGGGGGCAGGCCTCGCACAAACCTCCTTAAAGGCCCTGAGTCGGAGGCTTCACAGACCAGGAGGCACGTGGGCACCAGAAGCAACCCACGGAAGCCTGAAAAACCTAATACATCACCCACTGACTCATTTTCGCTGAGACTGTAGAGTCTCACTGGGCTTGGCTTAAACGCTGTAAGAAAACTGCAGTAAGTCAAGAGAAATCCGGTGTTACAGACGTGTTCGTTATGTAATGACGGGGCTTTGTCATTGCCTATCCCAGACCACCCACCACGTCCTGCGGCGTGTCTAAGGATTAAAACGGGGAAGGCAGATTCTCATATTTCTGGATTCTGTTAAGTTTCGCTAGCATTTGTTAAAATAGCGTACGGGTTTACCTTTTTAAGCAATTCCATTCCGACAGATTTTTATTTTTGAACGAAACTGGAATTTCTAGGAAACGTTTCATGCAAATAATAAATAAACTCCGTTTCACCTTTTGTATTTCAAAGTGTCTTTGCGTTGAGCTGTTAACGTGGTAGTGGTCCATTTTTAGGGGGGACGTTAGATGGTCAGGCCCCACGTGACCACACCCACAGTCCACAAGTCAGCCAGGGCGGCCACCCGCTGTCGGGTTTGGATGCCACCCCTACATGTGCACGTGGGACGCAGAGTCTGAGTGTCTCCCCTCGACGAGTCGGCGTTATGACGTGGCAGCACCATCGCTCGCCTCCATCAGCATGTTCGTGTCTTCCGGTGCGTGTCCTCACGGGACCAGACTTCTCACCGACGGTCCAGCAGCTGTGTTCTGGTTGCCACGTTGGGGGCTGAACACGCCTCACCTCCAGATAAGGCGTCTTGGGATCAGAGCAGAGGTCCCTTTGGCACACTAGGTACCGAGACAGGGCCAGCCCTCTGGCCACTGGACGTGGGTGTTGGCGAAGGCTCTCTCGGGAAGGGAGAAGCCCTGTACGAGAGCCCAGAGTGACCAAGGAAGCCACCATGGACAGCGCGGTTTTACGTCGAAGCAGGTGCATGTCAACAGAGAGGCCTTGACCACAAATGGCCAAAACGTCATCATGGCATAAAGACGGACAAGAGCAGTTTCATCGGTAGGACAGACAGCCTCTCGCAGTGAAGTATCTGGGACAGGGAGGGGGGCCTAACCTCGACCTCTGAGCGCTCGGCTCATCAGGACGCACCGTAAGCCGCTGTGAAAAGGGCTCCCATCTCCTCTGAACAATGAGTGCCCGGTTTTCTTCGGGAAAATTCTAACGAGCCGACGACGTGACGCTGCTCCCTCCCTCCACTCTTTTCCTGTCCGTGGGCTTTTCCTGCCACCTTCAGTCCCCGCGCAAGACAGTCACGGTTCGAGGAGGACTGTAAAGTCCTTCCGCATTCAACACTTCTCTGTGACGTTCGCCTTAGAATCTGCAAATCCCTGGCTAGACTTTTAGCTTAATTTTTCTTTTAAACTGGGTTTTGCCGGCAGTGTACCTCTTCTTTAATCCAAACCCCATCTCTTCTCTGTCACCGACCGCAGGGCCTCCAACATCCTCGTGTCCTAAGCATGTTTTCAAAGGGCTGCGCAGAATCACACCCCCCAGACGGTGGTAACTCTTGCGTCTGGTTCCGCTTGTAAGGAGCTTAGAGGTCAGCGCTCCATCCTACCAACAAGTAAACAGCGGAACAGACTGCACAACCAACAGCTCTCCTCGGATGCATACGAGAGGGAGGACGCAGGTGAGCAGGAGCCATCGTCAGAGACCTAGGCCCTCGGGGACACCTGTAAAACGAGGGGTTTGTTGTAGGGCTGCCAAAGCTGTTTCCGTGGCCTGTGCCTACTTCCTTTCCAGGCCCAAGGTCCCAGAGGGACAGTCGGAGCCGTCTGGGCGTGGACGGGCCAGGCCCGCGTGGGCTCTCACCCCACCCGGCCTCGGTGGCGCGGCCTCCTTCCCCATCTAGCTGAGTGGTCGGGAAGCTGTGGGACGAGCCCCTTGGGGCCGGGAGCTGGGAACCTGATTGCTCCCCAGGAACACAGTGAGGTCGCCCCAGCTGCATGAGCCGCCAGCCGCTTCCTCTCCACCCTCCTCACAGTGTGCAAACGCCCCACTCACCTGGGACTCTGCGCTGACGGGAGCTTGGAAGCGTAAGTTCACCTTCACTGAGGTGACCCGGCAGAGGGCCACTGCACCTGGCAACAGGGACACGTGCCAGGGCACCAGGTTCCAGGATGAGCGGGCCCGGGTCCAGCCCTGTGACACCACCAAGCCCTTGCCCTGGAGCCCTGCCGCCTGTGCCCAGGGGCGGGCTGCACATCTCCAGTTCACGCTCGGACCTGCAGACCCTGCCTCGAGGCAGAGAAGACACAAGCTCTCGGCCAGCTCAGGCGAAGAAGAGGGTTGTTCAGACATTGTGGGCTTTTCCAATGTGTGTGCACACGCCTTATATAAAAGTGACGGTGAAATTTTCACGTAACTTGGTTTCCTTAATTTCTGCAAAACTTCAGTACCTACGGCCCTAAAATCAATTGCATAAACATTATCGCTAGTATCCAGTGGCCCTTACATGAACAGAATGAATTTACGTTAAAAAATAACCATGTCTGTTTTCAAAAAAAACGATCCTCGATACTTTTCAAATAAAGGGCCTGAAAATTACGAGCTTCTCAAGGCCAGGAGCCTGTGTCCGCCAGGTTCTCAGTCCCGCAGATGTGGGGACCGTCTGAGGCTGGTTCCCACAGAGCATGGGGGACACCAGCGTCCGCGTGATTTACAGCTTCCAGGTGATTCCAAGGCCACGTTTGGAAACCAGTGGCTCTAAGCACCTCATTTGGCTGAAGTGAACCGAGGCGTTGGGACGTTCTCGGGGTCACTGGAAGCGACAGCTCGAGCCTCACTTCCCTCTGCCGTTTCTTCGCTCCATCCAGCTGTGAGCCCACAGGCAGCGGCCTCGGCTCAGCCAGCGAAAAGCGCAAACTCAGAGACCGCACGATGTGAATCAGGCGAAACTGGAATAAGCCACATTCAAACGTACGGGGAGCAAAATGGTCAGACGCAGGCTGCAAATTCCCTTCTCGCTGTGCCGGTTACTCAGGAATCGGGCTCCCCGAACCGCTTGGCCGGGCCCACGGCAGACGTGTAGGAAGCCTCAGCGGGGTGAGCCCGGGGCCTGTTTCCCGCCTCCTTCGCCTGGAGCTCTGGCTCCCCAGCCAGCCAGGTGCGCTGCGGGCCAGCAGGCCAGTTTCGTGCCGTGGAGCAAAGCTTGCTTCCTCAGGAAGCTCACGCAGCCAGTGAGTGTCACGTAAACTCATTCCTAATAAGGGAATCGATAACTACTATTTAATAGCTTCAGTAAGTGGGTAGATGTGGAGAAATTATGCTCCCACAAAACGGCCGTGTTGCCGCGCCCCGGAACATCCCCAAGGCGACTCTAGCAGCGGGCATCCCACGGAGCTCACGGACCGTCCCCTCTGCCGCCTCTGCCGCCTCTGCCACCGGGTGCCTTCCCCGCACACGCGTGGGGACAGCGCCGCTCCCGGCCAGCTCTGCGCTCCCGCGGGCCGCCAAGCTGGGCTTCCGCGTCCTGTCTGTAAAGCGGGACCAGGGCTGGTACCCCCTGGCAGGGTCCTGAGCACTCAGCGAGCTCATCCACGCCAGCTGCTGACGCCGGCCTCAGGGCGCCAGCAGGACTGTCATCCGCCACCGTCTGCGGCTCACGTCGCACGGACGCCTTTCTCGAAGGCGGATGCCGTTTCCCGCCGGCTTCTCCTTTCTTGGCGACCTCCCGGCATCCGCCACGGAGCCCTCGCTGAATCTCTGCCTCGCACTGGCGCTGAATTTTCAAAGAACTTTAGAGATTATTGTTTTAAATAACATATACCATTTTTCCCAAGAGACTCAAACACCCTCCCTTCGAATAGCTGCGTCAGGCGCCCTCGTAGTTTTCGTACACTTTAATGTAAAAGGTTATTAATGGTACAGGACGAAAAGCGCCAACGTAACGTTCAGTTGGACGTTCCAGTTTGATAAACAGAGAGAATGACGCAGACAGCGAACAGCACGCCGGCGACGCTTCTCCGATGAGTCTTCATGACACGACTGGCGGCTTCTCAACATTCGGATGCGGAAGGAAATAGAGAAGTCCCCGAAATCAAGATGCGAAAGGAAAGTGCACTGGGAAGAAGGGACAGCCAGGAGGGGACCGTTCCCGCTGCGCGCGGCGACACGCGGCGCCTGAAAAGTCAACTCCAGCCTCTCGTGGAGGTTCCCTTCTCCCCGGAGCCGAACGGCAGCCCGCGCGGCCCGGCGAGCGCGGCCCGGACACGCCGCTTTGAATTCTTCCAGGAAGAGGCCAAAGCGACGTAAACTTTCCGTTCCCGCTGTAAATGCGCATTTCATTGTCTGTGTCAGGTCACGTGATTTCCCTAGATGTATAGTTGCATCAAAAGACAACAGTTAAAATTTATGAGTAAGATTTCCGGGGCGAAGTTAAAAATGTGAAGAATGTGAAAAACGTTGGCGTCAAGCCGACGCCTTCGAATGCGGTCAGGCTTCCTGCCACGTCAGCTTCCGTCACACGAAGTGGATGTAATTGATCTAATCATTAGAGAACACGACGTGAATGACCGCAGACCCTGATCGATCACGCAGGCCCCCTCCCCGGGGCCCCTCAGCCCCACACGGAGCTTTGTCGCACGGCCGGGGCTTCGTCTGAGAAGTGAAGGGAAACCGTGAAGCGCTGGCTTAGTACGACTTACGAAAAGCCCTGCGTCTTGAGTTAAGAGTCGGAGCGAGAATCGAATAAAGAGCTGAAAAAATCATTTGTTATTAAGAATTAGCAAAAGTAAAATGCACTCGTTTGGGGCAAGGGTTTTGCTTAGAATCCAGTCATTTGGTGATATTTACACGTTACACTTTTATAACTATGTTAAAAAAACGTTTATTGAAATTTCTGCAAATAAACCATTTTGTTGTGGGATTAATACTCCAACTCCTTTTCTAATAGAAATAAACGTTATGTGGGGATTTTTATAGGGTGTCCTGAAAAAGCAACTAATCAGATACAAAAGTAAAAATTAAAGTATAGCAGATTTTACTGCTTCTTGCTGAAGATGTCTTCATCGACTCGATGGAGCAAACAGTTCCTACAGAAGCCTGGGTTTTCATTTTGGGGGGCTCTTGGCCATGAAATCTATTTGCTTTACTTGCCCTTGTGTCTGTCAAAAGTTTTAATATGCTGAGTTGCATGCCGCCCACCCAAAAATAAGATTTTGTCTAATAATGACCAATTACCCAAAGGCACGCCCTGTATGAATTTCAGTAGCAAGATAAACGAGACCAGCCACATGGGATGTGCCGACTTCCACAGGCAGCTCGAGGACGGACTGATCCCGTGTCCAACCTACAGGTCAGAAAAGAAGGAATGATTCCGGAGGGCCCTCTCCGAAGTCAGGGCACAGTGACCAAAGGCAGGAAGAAGCCACTTCCTCCCAGGCTTTCTGCCACCTGGACATGTCACGCCCTGTTCTCTGATTTGCCGTCTTGGAAATAAGCGGCGTGGGTGCGACCTCTTCTCCTATCTCGTGGGCGTGGCGTCCGGCGGCCCCTCACTCCCATTAACTCGGGGGGCCAGTTCCCGCTTTCCACGGCCCGGCCACCCCCCAATCTGTCTGGAAGTTTTGTCACAGCAAAGTCTCCACAGGAGTGGCCCGAAAGCGCATCCTCCTTTTCCGATTCGGTAAGGAATGAATTCCAGAGGAACTTTAACCACGAAGAAAACCAAACGCCTCTTTAGATGGCCGATGACCGCAAATTAATTCCGAATGTCCTATTTGATGGCCTTCGACCGAAGCGGCACAACAACACTGTTTTGGCAAACGGGGGAACAAAGTGCAATTCAGAAAAGTTACGCCATCTCGACAGCCACGGTCCCTGCTGCGCGAATGTGGCTTCTTCCTGTGGTGACCAGAGGCGGGGATGTTTATTTTGGCACAACTAGTCGCCGTGCGGATTCCAGATTTCGTGTGCGGGAACGCGTGGGCCATCACCTCCTCTAAGTAGCTGTGTCTCTAACAAACCCAAATGGGTGAGCGGGGTGCAGGCTTACGATCGCCAGAGCCAGGTCTTCTGTTCGGGGACCCCTCCAAAACAAGTACTGGGGCACCGCCCGAGGATGGGGCACGCCGCGGACCCCGGTGCTGCCGCTTCTTCACTCTCGGACTTGGGAAAAGCCATTTATCTCTTGGGAACCTCGCTTTTCTTGACTGCGGAGCTGAGAAAACAACACAACCCGCCCACACCGCGGAAGGAGCGCGAGACGATGCACGTAAGCACTGGGCAGAGAGCAGCACGCAATGCATGGCAAGTATTGTTCTAGCTGTTACTAATGAGCAACTCATAAAGAAAACACGGTCCGCTCCCACGCGGGCCCAAGTGTGACTTCCTGGTAAATATTACGAGTGCTTCATCGCCCACCTACCTTTCGAAGCCCTGCATCCTAGCAGCTCGAAATAAATCACTCATGCACCTAGACTGCATTGACGGCCTTTAGATTCGACCGAAAGAATTCAGTGGATAATTTTACGAAACTATTCCTCTGCGCTCCCGGATTTGGTTTTAGAAACGCTTGCAAAGACGTGTCCTTGGAGAATAAATAGACAAACGCAGGGGAGTCCAGGGTGGCTTAAGTCGTTAGTTCCGTGGAGTGCGCCGTGAAAATAAGCAGGGACGATGCCAAACACAGACCGAAAGGATGACTTTATCCTGCACATCGATACGACGGACCCACCGGGGGAAAGAACAGACAAAGGCAGGACGGGGGAGTCATTTAACACAGTCCCTCTTATCCTGCCGTGCACACAGAAAGACGCATTATAAGCGAAATCGATGGGCTCAAGCGTTTCTGCAGGTTCCGAGGCCGAGGCCGGCATCTCCTACGGTCCACGCAGCATCACACTCCCAACAGTACCGTGACTGAGGGATGGGGCAGCGTGGATGCGACCAGCCATTCCACAGACGCGGGGATGCGGAGCTGGAAAGGGCCGTCGGGCCATCGGCCCAGTGCACCTGCTCCCCGCCCCACCTTCCCGGGAGCGCCCCTGTCGATGGGGAAGCAGTTGTCACCACCGCTGCCGCGTAACAAGCACAGCCGGACGCCAGGAGATGTTCTAAGCCATTTCACGCACGCGTTCCTTCATGCTTTCCCAAATTCTCGCATGCCGGCTGTTCTTACGCCCACCGTACAGCCGAGCAAACTGGGTCGCGGGCGCTCACGTGTGGGTAGGCTCTGCGGGGCAGGGCCGGGGCGGAGGCCCGGGCCGGGTGGCCAGCACGATGCTCCAGGCAGGAACCAGCCAGACAACCGCGGGAGGACGTCCCTCGAAAGGTCACGAAGCTCAGGCGATGGGTCGAGGCCCCTCCACGTCCAACAAACAGGCCCCAGCTGGCCCTTATCCTCTGCGCCGCTGCTCATCCAAGCCGGCTCGCCCTAGTTTCGTCCATTTGTCCTGCTGTAAACGGCCCCCTGCTCCTCCCCCCGAGCTCATTTGTGAACTGATTACGTCAATTGAGGCTTGTCGTCTAAGTAACGACTTTCACGTGTCGCTGGTTACTGGGGGCGGAGTGTGGTGGGGTGCGAATGCGTCAGAGGCTGGTGGCGTTGTGCCACGGCCGTCATCGGGGAAGAGGACGTGGGTACTGAGACGGGGGAAGAGACGGAGGTGGAAACAGGTTTGGAAAAGGACTCTGAAGGGAAAACAGACTGGAAACGTGACCGTGGCCGATGACGTGGGATGAGGGCTGTGGCTGACGGGGAGCGCTGGCCTGCGGTGACGGGCCCCAGGCCGACGGCCCCACGGCGCCTGCACGTGGGTCCTGGGCAGTTAGGAACGAAGGCGGAAGTGAGAATACTTGGCACTCGGCGACGGCTGCATTTCCAGCGTCCCTTGGTTTAAAAAGTCGCTTCGTGGGATGGAAAAGCCAGGGCCTCGGCGTGAGCGGACCTCGGTGAGAGTCCCTGCCGTCACTCTTCAGAGCCGCGTAGCCTCTGGCCAGCGGCTCCATCCGGCTGAGCGTGGGTCCCTCACCTGTGCCTTCCAGGCCACTCCTCCCAATTACCACCAAGCAGCTCCCCTGGGAGGAGCTGGGTTGGCAGCGTTGCCATCACACAGCCAACCATTGGATGAGAGAGAGAGAATGAGAAAGAGAGATGGAGGGAGAGAGAGAGAGGGGGGAAGGAGAGAGAGACGGAGCGGGAGAGGGGGGAGAGAGAGAGAGAGAGAGAGAGAGAAGGCAGAGAGAGGGAGGAGGAGAGAGGAGGAGGAGGAGGAGAAGGGCAGAGAGAGAGTGGGGTGGGGGAGAGGGAGAGGCCTCCTTAAGCTGCTGAGCTCAGTCCAAATTCCTTGTCCACCCGCCGCCCTTAACCAGCATAAACACGTCGCTCCCTTTCCAGGTGCCAACGTGAATGCTCTGGAGCGTTCTCTGCAGAACCTGACCTTCTACACAGCCCTGCGACTCAAGGCAGACAACTTGGCCAGGCCGTGACTCTTCCGATACAGCAAGTGGTACAATAACCAGCGTGTGTCCGCTGGTGTGCGACTCGGTAGACCTCACACACTCGTTTCCTGGAGCATGCGCGTGGTGAGCCTACAGAACCCTCTGCGTTGTTAAGCGGCCTCCCCAGGTTCAAACGCTCCTTGTTTCAAATCCCTGCAAATGTAGAAACGTGCCCAAAGCTGTAGTCAGAGTCCTTAAAACACGGCCTCATTAGTTTATGACCGTTAGTTCACTTGCGCATCCTTCTCGAAATCAAGAGGTGCTATCGGATCTTCATTCCGCCCAGGGTACGAAGCCATTTAGAAAGAAGGAATGAAAGGGGGAAAGAACGGAGCGGAGGGAGAGAGGGCGAGGAAGGAGGTGGGAGGGAGGGACACGGACGCAAGATCGCCCGGCCGGCCCCTCACGCGCCGCCGGGAACCTGCTCTGTGTGGTCTTCTGCTCGGTGAGATCGCGGGAGAGACTCAGATACGCCCCGCCATTCTGCTTCGCCGTTATCGATACTGACGTTACCCCGATTTTCACTTCGAGGCCTTGGGTCGTTGTATTTAGAGGCAACATTTATGTATATTTTAAGAGAATCATTATTGTTTTTCCAGGTTTCAATCTTATGTGCTTTAATTTAATCCAAAGAAACTTCCAGGTGAATTACCTTCCAACGTTATGTTGGGCGTCCATGTTAACATCGGATTCACTAGAATTAAAAATGCTCTAGAAAGGGTCTGAAAATTAAATTGTCGTTGGAACCACAGCTTACAGGGGTAGGCTAGGACCTACATGCACGCAAAGCCTAAATGAGGTGACTGCCTTCTAAAGTAAATATTTGAAAGGACTTGGAGACTCCGAACATAATTGGCAAAAAGGCCAGGATAAAGTGAAAAAAAAAAAACAAAAAAAAAATCACCCATCATAACAAAAGTCTAAAAACGACAAGTTGAATGAGAAAAGCCAATCAACTGGTGCTAACAGCACGATGGATCAGATGTTATCGTTATCTGAGAAGGGCTTTAAAGCATTCGTCACACAAATGCCTCAACAAGCAGTTGCAGTATATCTTGAAACAAATGAAAAAGCAGAGAAACACCGGCAAAGAAATAGAAGTCATAAAAAAGAACTAAACGGAAATAAGAGAACTGAAAACATATTAGCAAAATTTTTTAAAATAGCGGAGTGTTCAATAGGAAAATGGAGAAGACAGAGGATAAAATCAGTAAACAGAAGGACGGGTCAACAAAACCTACCCGGTCCGATCAACAGAGAGAAGACAGACTACGAAAAAAGGTGCTGAGGCTCGTAGACCTGGAGTCAGTAACAAAAGATCAAATTCATATTATATTCTCTCAGAAGGTGAGGAGAAAAACTGTGGACTGAAAAAGTATCTAAGGAAATCATGGATGAAAACTTCTCTAATGCGGTAAACTCCCTAAACCTACAGATTCAAGAAACTGAATAAAAATCCAAAGAGGAGCACCCCGAAGAAATTCACACAAGGTTACAGCATAATTACACTGTTGAAAACCAAGCACAGAGAACTTCTGAAAGCAGCCAGGGGTAAAAGGCTCATTACCTAGAAGGGAACATGGAGTCAGGTGACAACAGACGTCTCTGTAGAAATCATAGTGGCTGGAAGGAAGTGGCATAGGATTCTAACGCGATCGGACACTCGAGACAGCTCTATTTAAATACCAGACAAGAAGGAGAGAGACACGGAAGCCAGGCGTCCACGCGGCTCTCAAAGTGGAAAAACGTCGATGCCGCGGTAACTCACGCGCGCGCGTAACGCCCAGAGCAAACAGCAAGAGAACCGTGCGGAGAGACGTCCCCAGAACGCTACCAACCGGTCAAGACGGAATCCCGGGTGACCCACAGGAAGACAAGGAAATACGAACCGAGAACGGAAAGCGAAGGAAACAAACAGAAAACAAGTGATAAAATGGAGGCCTCGCCTTTACCGTATCGATCACTGCGTTAACTGTAAATGGTCTAAATACACAAAGTAAAAAGCTAAGATGGACACGGTGGATCCAAAAAACTGGACCCAACTAAATGCTGCTGAAAAGAAATTTGTTTCGGATTTAAACACATAGATTGAAAGTAAAAAGATGGAAAAATATGTTATGCAAACATAAAGTGACTTCCAAACAAAGGAGATCATTCGAGACAAAGAAGGACATCACACAATGGCTAAAAAGATCCATCCGCCAAAAGACACACAACCCTAACTGTGCGTGCACCCGACAACACACGTAAAGCCAAGCCCGATGGAGCTGGAAGGACAAACAGAAAAACCCATCATTATAGTTAAGAACCTCAACGCCACGTTTTATGCACGTGATAGAACAGTAAACAGAAAATTATCGTGGATATAGATTTAAGCAACACGATCAACCAACAGAACCGATGAGAACCCTCCGCCCAACAGCAGCAGAATACTCATCGGTGGGGAGGGGTCCCAAGCGCCCATGGAACAGCGACCACGGGGGAGAAAAGACCATGTCGACGTGCCAGGCCACGAAACGAACCTTTAGAAAGCTGAAATAAGACAGAGTGTGTTCTCCGCTCATACGGCGTCCACTCATTATCAAAAAGAAGCCCTCAGCAAACTAGGAATGCAAGGCTATTTCCTCAACTCGAAAAGATCCCCAAGGAAAAGAAAACCTCAGTCTAACATGATCCCTAATGATGAAAGACTCGGCGACAGCTTCCTATGTTCCGAGTCAATGCCAGCACGTCCACGCTCACCGTCACTATTTGCTATGCCACTGGAAGTTCTAGCAACTTCAATCAGGCAAGGAAAAATAAATAAGAAGCACATAGAATGGGAAGAAATAAAACCAGCCCTATTCGCAGAGGACATTATTTCCTACATTATTTCTAGAGAATCCCAAAGAATCTATAAAAAATCTCCAAAAACTGAAAGGCAAGTTCAACAAGTTTATAGGAACGAGATCAATGCCCAAGCCAATGACAATTTAGGTATATTGACAACAAACTATGGAAATCAAAATTAAAAACACGAGATACCATTAGCCATCGATCCAAAGAAAATGAAATCCTTTGTCTAACCAGGAATCCGTATACTGAAAATTATCAAACACAGAAGAAAGAAATCGAAGAAGACCTTACGGAATGAAGCCCTCGTGTCTCGAGGACTCCACGTGCTGTCCATCTGAACGGGGTCGCGCACACTTCCTCTGTCGTAAAACAAGGTCGCCGTCGCCATCACAGCCACGTGAGGCTGGATTATGATCATTTCTCGTGCTCTCGCCGGAACGCAGCTGCTACGCGATGACCCGCTTGAGGACGGCGACTGTGAAGCGTTCGCTCCTGTTTCCCCAAGGTCCAGCCGGGCACACGGGGAGCGCAGTGGACATCGGCAGAGGGACGGGCCACGCAAGGAAGCCACGGTGGGTCCGGGTGGAAACATCTCGCAGGCAACGTCGCTATGTGGTTCAGAGTTTTGGAAGAGTATTCGAGGCTAGAGATTCAGATTTAGGAGTCGACGGAGGCTGATGCTTACACAGGAAGCAAGAGGGGTGGGGTGGAGGAGAAAAGCCGTGCAGAGCAGCAGCAAACGGGCAGCGTCGGGGGAGAGGCCTCCCGAGGGAGAAGAGATGGCGGGGAGTCACCGGGGAGTCGCCTGAGAGCCAGGCAGGCGCCCACGAAGCCCCCGGGGCAGTCAGCAGCGAACCCTCCAGAGACGTCCTGGTAGCAAAGAAGCCTGCGTTTGGGGCGTCGGGGAGCTGCAGTCCCTGGCACTTCTGGCGGGGCGGGGTGCTAAGGAAGGGCTTGAGAGGCTGAGACGATCTTGAGGACATTCAGACGCTGAGAGGAGGGAGCCGACGGAGGGGAGAAGTTAAAACCGGAAGTGAGTGTGCGGAGGACGATGGAGGACGGACGGACGCCCCCAGGAGACGGGGAGCAGGGATTAGAACGCGAACGAGGGGCGCGAGGTTCCCCGTCATCAGGTGAGCGGAGGGCGATGCGCACCCGACGCCAAGCTGCAGCCGCAGGGCGTTGACCTGAGGCCGAGCACGTGTCACGGTGTCAAACGTCCCCCGTGCGATCAGTCGTTTGTGAAGAGCTGGTCCGGGGAAGGTAACACAGCCACAGGTTGACAGGGTCTGGAAGTTGTGAAGTGAGTAACGAAACACGTATTATCCCCTGGGGAGGACAGAAAACGTGGCCAGGCGTCAGCGAGGGCGGAGCCGAAACCAGGCCCAGGCCGCGCCCCCCGGCAGAGTCAGCGGTCCAGGCACAGCAGGCACAGGTGGCAGGTGGCACAGCGGGACAGTCTGCAGAACCGGCCGGGCCGAGTCCGGCCCCGCCACATCCGTGAGCGCTCTGGGCTCGGGGACATCGGCCGACGCCCAGCCAGGCCCCGGGGCGCTGCGTGTCTGGTTCGACACAGTCGCTGCCTCCCACGCCGTTTCTCTAGACCATTCGCGAAGCGTCCGCCCTGTCCCAGCAGCAGAAAAGCTGCCCGGACTCAGCCAGGCCCGGCGCCCACCTGCCGGCCGCAGCGCCCCACGCGGGGCCCGTCGCCGTGACTGCGCCGCTCACAGCGCTGCTCCTTCTGGCCTGAAGTCTGAAGCGCTGAGGGCCGTGATCACAGGGACAGATGGGCCCACGAGGACTTGAGACCCGCAAGCGTGCTTCGTTAGAAACGAACATGGAAATACGATCCCAGGGCAGAAAGGACTTTGTCCGGCACAGTCACACACGCCTTTCAAAACATGAAAGATAAATTCGCCCTCGGGAAAAAGAAGAACAATGGCTGCGACGGACGCGGCCTCTCCCCTCCGGCCTCCTCCTCTGCGCTGCGCGTGCTCCACGCCGTCCACGCCGTCCACGCCGTCGGGAAGGCGGCTGCGCGCCTCGGCACCGGCCGCCCCCGCCTCGCCGCCCGGAGCGTCTGAACCCGCGTGCGACTGAGTGGCTCGTCCCAGGAATGAAGAGGACGCCGCTTCCCCCCAAACGCGAGCAGATTACGCACTCCGTGTACCGCTATTGTCCCCAAAAGCACGACGAGCTGGCACACGTGCCTTTGATTGTTCTGACCCAGAAGAAAAGGTAACAGCCTCAGTGGCCCATTAGTCACAAAGTCTTTTTGTCGTGTTTTCACGTAGAGTGGAACGATGCCGATTGCACAGCAGCAAAGCTGTGAAATGTGGCCAGAGATTCTACAGACTCTCCCCGCCCCCCGCTCCCCGATGATGCAGACAGGAGGGGGCTCACCCAAACCCCAGGCCAGGCCAGGGTCTCCCGGCTGGGGGGTCCCCCGGCCACACCACCCGTCAGCTGGAAGGCGGACAAAGCGGCTCAGTGGAGGTGGTGCACACCTGTCTGCTTGGGCCAGGTAGCTCTCCCGCGTGGCTAAGCCTCAGCTCCGACGTGGATGAACCGTGCCCCGCACACGGCGCCTACGCGGCCCATGCTGGTTAAACGCTTCATGGAGCGGATACAAACGAAAACCCCCTCCGATCGCTTTGGACGTCTCAGGTATAAATGACTCTCAGGCGTGAACGAAACCTGGACAACGTCCCTGCTGAGCATAATACGGTTCGTCAATTTGTTATAGGATCGTCATGACCACTCCAAACCAAATTTTAAAACACGAATTCTAACACGAACTTTATTTTCTGATTTATGAACTAATTTAGATAAATATTCTCCATTTCATTATATTGGTAATGAATGTCTTCACTGAAAAAAAATCTTTAAATTGCTTGACCTCAGAACTGTTTTTTAAAAATTCGAAATAACTATAAGGCAAGATCTATAGATCAGTCACAAACCGGTTAATAACTGGAACATCATGATACTCATTTTGAGTAATTCTAGTCTCCCCAGGGACACGGTTTGGTAAACCGTGTGGTTCCCAAGTTCACCGGCAGCGTGTAACTCCCCATGCGTGGGCCACTCCGAGAGATGGGCGACCTGAGGCTGTTCTGGGAAGCCTCGTATAACCTGCCGCGGACGCCCCCTTTCCCTGACACGCGGCGGGAACGGGTTCTCGCTTCGCGTCAACTTGCTCACCGTCTGCAGCCTGTGGGTCCGTTTCCGAGTGTCTCCCCCGCAATCCGCCCGACCGCCCGAAGCCCGCGTCGCCTTCTCCTGCCCGCCTGCTGAAGCCGGGTTCAGCTGTGGATGCTGCGAAGGGGCTCGTGATGGCCGGATAGCACCGTGACAATTTTAGATAGGGTCCCCAGTCACGACTACATCAAGGCGACCTAAGAAGTTTCAAGAAGTCTAAAGAAATGATAAAAGCACAGCGTTCTCCTACCTCTGAAGAAAAAAATCAGCCACTTATTATTACGATAAACCGGCTGCCTTGAAAGGGTGTGTATCGAAGAAACTCGTGATACCGTGAGCACCGGGTAGGCGTCAGAGAAGAGCATGACTGGCTGGGGCGGGCTGGGGGCTGAGACCGTTTCAAGCCCATTTTCCAACAGAAAATGAAGAGGATGGCTGTGGGCTCGGTCTGGCCCAGACTTGCTTCCGACTCGTTAGTAACCGGCCGCAGCAGTCAGACAAACCGACAGGGCTTCTCGTGCGGGAGGATGATAAACGCCGAAGCAAGATGAAATCATGTGGACTTTCCAGCTCCGAAACTCGACGATTTGCCACGTTTCGAATGGGATGTGAATCGCGAAGACTCCCTTTAACACGGTCTGGCGGAGGCAGGACAGCGACTTGCAGAAGCCGGGCGCTCTGTGAACGTTACTGAGTGAAAGCGGCGTGTCGCCGGGCGGGGACCCGCTGGGGAGGACACACGGCTGTCCGAGAGCTGCGGTGTCATCGTCCTTTCTGGATTCAGAGACCCCGAGTGTCTCTTTACACAGGCTGGTCCGACGTGACATCAGTGAGCGTGAACGCATGCTCCGGTCTCTATCGGAACGCGTCCGCCCGCGCGGGCGTCCTCCGGCCCCGCGTGTGCCGTCGTGCCGGACACTGTCCCTGTGTCGCCTTTTCCCTCTCTTCTGCCCAAACGCCCCCTTTCTCCAATTTAACGAGAGAAAATGACATGTTAATTCCAGCTGCACCTCTGCCGGGACATCCTCGGGTCAGCAGATTAGAGCATCGCAGAAGGAAGAAGCCGCGGGCTCGGGCTCTGACTGCGGGGCAGTGTGACCCCGCCGTCCACCACGCCCACGCCTCGGAGCAATGACGGTCATCTGTCAGGAGGCGGGAGGTGGCGCCTCGTTGGCACACCGCTCACCTGCCCTGGGCTCCACCTCGCTTACAGTAGTATCTAGAGTAGTATCGATCCTTCGGTCCCAAGGTGTTGCTTCTGTCTGCACGATGGGATGGCAGGCGCTTCCTTCCCCGCCTCTGCCCTCCGAGCTCCCGCAGCTGGGTGGTTGCTGGGAGAGGGGGAGCTGGGGTGGTCGGCTGGGGCCGTGCGGGGTGGGGCCGCCCGGGAAGGGAAGGACGCCGTGCAGGGAGAAAAGAAGGCACCTCGAGTCGCTCGCAGGCGGCGTCCGTGGCGAGGGCCCCTGTGGGTGGACACGCCCACGCGCCCCCAAGCACGGGGGCGACATCGGCCGAGGGCTCTCCTACCGTCCCCCGCCGAGGGCTCTCCCGGACAGAAGTATCCTGAGACCGCGTTCGTTTCTTGTAAACACAGGTAAGTCGGAAATAAAGTAAACACGCTGGTCGGCAAGCGCAGGACGCGACGGCTCACCCCGCTGGGTCCCCCCCTGTCCTAGCGCGTCCGCCTCCGCCCGACGCGGAGCCCGCTCAGGAACCCCAAACCCTGCTGCGAGGCGAACCCTTCCGGAGAATTCCGATGTGAAACTACATGGAACTGTGCTCCCAAAGGAGGCTGCGGGGCCTCGCTGCCACGCGGGGTGCGGGCCGTGGCGCCAGGTTTCGGGGTGCGGGGGTCCTCGACGGGCCGTAAACAGACTCCTTCCCAAAGCACTCACGGCAAGCGCAGAGTGCCACCAGGGCCACCGTCCAAATCACAGAATGGGTTGCTTTTCCACCGCGGGGCCCGTGGGGGCGTTAACCACACACACACGCACGTGCACGCACATCCACGCACAACGGGCCTTCTGCGGGTCCTGAAAAAGGAAAAGGAAATAACGTGCCATTTTTTTCTAGGTTGAAAAGTAGCCAAGGACCACCGACGCCCAAAGGGACATTACGGATGGTAAAGCGGAAGCAGACGACAGCGGAGCCCACGTCTCGGGGTGATGATCACTAACAAGCAAGGGGCTGGCAGGCCACAGGGACCAGTGTGGGGAGAGGGACAAGGACAGGCGTCTCTCCTCATGCAGGGGGACAGCAGGGGACGCCGGGGCGAACCAAAGCCGCCTGGAAGCTCGCCCTGTGCAGCGGCCACGGAGACACGCGTCCCCGGGCCTCGGCGGCTCGACGCCGAGCAGCACCTTGTCCCCATCCTGCCCTCTGATGACGTAACTGTCATGGCACGTGTGGCATCGCTGGTAGTGGCCCACGCAGGGGCGACGTCGCCGCGGAAGTGGACGGGCCCGTGGAGGGGAGCCCCCCTCGTGTCTTGCGGGTGGCTGTCCTGGGCGAGGCCACATCCCCTTAGGGGTGTTGGCGTGAAGAGCATGGGGTACCATCCCTTACCTGCAGTTACAAAGTCCGGAAAGATTTGAACCCTGAAAATATCTTTGCAGCTCCTTTTTTTTTTTTTGACAAAATCTGACCTAAATTTCACTGACGCGAAAAGTATTTATAGTTTCTCTTTATCCCATTTACAGAGAATATTCCTACATTTGGCTCCAACTGTACTCCTGGGTGTCCTGGAGCACAGCCTCCGACTCCTCCTTGCCAGACGTCACACGACACACCACCACGCCACCCCTGAAAACTCAGGAAGGTCCCAGACCCTGCAACACGTCGGGCCGGACAGTCTTAGATCAGAAACTTTTTTCTCTGTTTCCAATGCGAAGGGCTCTGCAAATTTCCATCTCGGCGTCAGCCGACGTCCTGCCCTTCCTGGAAGAGAAGAAACAACTACAAAGCCATCACGCGTGATTTATCGGTGACCCATCGATTACCGCTTCCCTGTCTTCCCTAGACAACAAGTGCCTGTCTCGGTTAATGATAGTTCTGCCAGGGACGCGGTGCTGATGTGAACTCGGAAGGAGAAAGGCTCGCTCTGCACACGAGCCCCCAGCACGCGGCCATGGGCAAGGCTGCAGGGGCCCGGGGCGGGGGACCCCAGGGGAAAGGCAGGAAAGGGGGTGGACGCTCACATCGCCAAATCTTCGTGCCTCCTCCTCCGATTTGCAAAAGCCGTCATCACAGTTGCTCCAAGGGAGGAAACAAAATACAGGTCTACCCAACTCTAATCCCCAAGAACTTCATCTATGTGGCGCAGGATGAAAATATCGATCGTGCAGAAGGACACTAGGGCTTCGATGCCGCAGCCACACATGCGGAGGAAGCCAGATCTCGCCCCCGGCCAGGATCGCCCTCCTTACCCTCACGGCGCCACCGCCCCAGGCCCAGACCCGCTCGCCGCTCGTGTCACAGACATGATCCCCAAACCCCGGTATTTTAAATCAACCGCCTGGACCTTGGAGAAAGATCCTTCCCGCTCACAGGGGATCCTGTCAGAACGCCATTCAGACGCGTCTGTTTGCGTCGCCTTTGTTTATTAAAGACGTCGCAGATGCACACACGACACACATTGTTTTCCAGTAAATTTCTCTCCGCGGCTCTGTCTCCCCTCCCCCCGCGGCCCTTCCCCCATCTCTCTCTCCCTTTAATTGCCCAGGCCTTTACAAACCCATGCCTGTGAAAGAAACACCCGTCTGTTGCTTTGTCAAATGTGCCTGGCTGGGAAAGGCATTGGGTTTGCAGAGGAGACAAACATTTCAGGCGTGCCATTCTGGGGTAATGAAGCATGGCAACAAAATATACCTGTGCAACATTTGATAAAGATGAGCTGACACGCCAGTCCAAATAGGTTCTTTTGTGTGTCTGCACGTGTCTGCCATCATCGTGTTCATCTTAAAACAGGAAGGTAGCGGTAACAGGGCAGCTGGCAGGGACCGTGAGGGAGAGCCGCTCACACAATTAAACGTCGTTTACCTCTGGCCTTGATTTCACTCCCACTACCCTTAATTTATTATATGTTTTCTCCCTTTCTATGCAGAAAGAATGAAAGAAGTGGCTCCATTTTTCTTTCTTTCTGCTGCTCTCTGATTCCTTTCACAGGGGCAGGGGAGGAGACAATAGGCCGGTCCCCGGGTGCTGGCCGCGGGTCTGAAGTTAAAATGCTTCTCGGCGGGGTTGTTACGGCTCGCATTGTTGTTTGATTAATGTAAAGCAGAATTGAACCCTACAGTTACACACGGGTACATCAGCCGGAGCGCGGGCCGACTGTACTTCACTTCGGTTTACAGAAAACATCTTTTGTTGCTTCATCTTCTTGCAGCACGAAAAAGTGGGGGACAGAGAGAGAGACAGACAGAGGGGGGCGGGAGGCGCTGAGCGGTGAGACTGGAAAACGTAGACAATCCAGCAGCCCAGATGCGACTGCGCGATCGCCTCCGACCGCTCCTCTGAGCTGATGCTTCCTGTCCCTCCGCCAGACTCCTGGGTCCAGCCACCTTCCCTTTTATCATTTTTCTTTGGGGCAGCCGCGGGGGCCGTCCCCAGGGGCCTCGGGCGGCGACCTGAGGGGTCTGTCCCGCCTCCCGAGCTGCTCTCCATAAACCCAGCTCCCCAAAGGCCAGGCAGGACCCGCGTCCACGCCCTTCACAGAGAAGCGCATCCTACTAACGAGCGCAACGCCGTGAGACGGAAAGCCGGTGACAGCCGCGCTCCCCTGCCGCAGGGCCCAGCGAGGGCGTGGCGACTCGGTCCCTTCGTTCTTCTGGTGGCAGCGGCAGTGCCTGGTGCCACGCACGATGGCGGCAGCGCCGACCCCTCCGTGGCCTGACGACCTCCCCGAGAACCGGACGCGCACAGGCCCTGCTTTCCCTCCCGCAGCTAACGAACGACCAGCCGTTCGCGGCAGCTCTCTGCAGATGCGCGAACTCCTACCCTTCAAATTCGAATGGGAGGCGACTCCGTACGCCTGCGCCGGAGAAACACTGCTCTGAATTGTCGTTTCCATGCAAAATAACGTGGGGTGAGGACCACGTCTGTATTCCCCTGAGACCTCGTGCGATGCTAACGGGTGCTCAACAGAAACCTCGACGGGAGGTTTTGGGACAAGCCCGTGTGACCGAGATAAAAGGACCAGGGCTCAGATATTTTCCCCGCCACCTGTTAATTGGGAAACGTCTCAATATGCTTGAGTTTCTGCTTCCTCTTGTATAAAATTAGAAGAGGAAGATTCTAGACCTACCGTAGGAGGTGAAGAAAATCAAATGGACAAGGTATAAAAAAGCTCTCTGTGGACTGCAAGATGCTATACGGTTTCGTTTCCTTGTGGATCAAGACGAATCCCAGAAAGAATAACAGAGTAAAGTCATGTTCTATCTCGAAAACTTAGTGGGAAAAAAAAAAAAAAAACAATAAATCCACACATTGTAGTGTTTTTTACGAAGTCTGAATTTTATAAAATTTTCAGTTACCTAAGGCTTCTATCTGGTCAAAGCCATTACACTGGCCTCATCCTTTGAATTTGCAAAGTAACGGTGAAAAGGTCCCTTGAGACACCGTGATGAGAACCACGCCGTGGAAGCCGGCGAGTGAGCTGACTCTTCTTTTATTGCCGACAGGAAACACCCTCCTGACAGGAGGACGTATATTGAGGGGGAAATGGCATAAACGTCACAAAATCAGCCCGTTTCTTAACCACACAAAAACAGTGGTGCTAACAAAATTCCTAAGGTAAATTTAAAAGTCCTGTTACTTCCGTGGGTTTCAAGTTTTGAATCGAATCTATTGAGGTTTCACTTGACATTTGTCGGTTTTGGTACGTGCGTGCAGCCATGTAACTACCGCCAGAGGCAAGAGACAGAGCATGATGCCCTTGACCCTTCATCCCACCTACAGCTAATGCCCCCAGCGCATCGAACCGCCCCCTGCCCCAGGCCCTAGCAACGCGGACCCACTCTGCGTCCCTGCGGCTCCGATTTCCAGCGTTTTGCACAGATGGATTCGTCACGTATGTGGCCTTTCGAGTTTGGCTTCTTTCACTTAGAATAAGCATCTGAGCGTCACGCCTGAGTGACGTGTGTCAGCAGTTTATTTATTTATTTTTTTTTTTTGAGTGGTATCGTGCACATGTTCCACACTTTATTTATCTGGTTGGTTCGTTTCTAGATTTTGGCATCACAAATAAAGCGACACGCACATTCACGAATCCCCCCCGACTCGACACACGTGGGTTTTCGAATGGACGCATATTTTTATTTATTGTATATGAATACCTGGAGTGGGATTGTAGGTAACATGGTAAGTGCATGTCTCACTTTCCAAGAATCCGTGAGGCTGTCCTGCCAGGTGGCTGCAGCGTTTCGCATTCCCGCCTGCAGGGGGTGAGAGTCCCAGTTTCTCCACATCGGCACCGGCCCGCGCCACTGTTACGTTAGCCATTTTGGCAGATGCGTATTGCATCTCGTCATGACTTGAATTTGTATTTCCCTAGTCACCGATGATGCCGAACACCTTTTCAATACGAGCGGTGCTGACGTGCCATCGGCATATTTTGTCTGGTAAAGGCCCACGCTTTGATGGAGCTGTCTCTCTTACCGAGCTGTGAGAGTGTTCTTTAATCTGGTCTAGATACCAGCCTCTTATCCGATGCGTGATTTAAAGGTACTTTACCCAGTGTGTGAGTTATCCTCTGTCCTTACTGTCCGTTGAAGGGCAGTTCTTAATTCTGATGAAGTTCGGTGTATCGATATTTACGTATGACTTGCATTTGTTGAGAGCTTTTTAGTGCCTAAATTAATTAGGACTCATTTACAGTTAGAAGATTCTCCTCAAAGAGACGAAATTGATCATAAGAGTTTCTCGACACGACATTTTCCCTTCCTTTAACGAGCACGGGAAATGCAAAGGCCCATCTGAGCGCTCGGCAAGGCCTGCCCTGGCTCCGGCCAGGTCACTGGTGGCTCTGGGCCTCGGATTGAGAACGCTGAGGACACGGATCCTTACCTAACTCTTAGAGCAAGTGCTGGGAATTTGATGAATTTAATGGATTTTGAAAACGAAGAAATCGATTATAAAGAATTTTTTTTAAATTGTCCAAAAAACCAACAAACATATTTAATGAACAATTAACTTATGTACATGTACATCTCGTGTAGATATGAAGCATTTCTGACCGTTTGTTAGTGGCTCATCTGGGGGCCGGGGTGCAGGCTAGAAGGCTCTCCTTAATGAAAGTGTTGATACCCGCTTTGACACACGGGGGGCGACCCCAGATCTGTCTGTGAGTTTCCCCGTGCTGTTTTCACTGGCGACTTCTACTTCCTGGGCTTCCCTTGCCCCGAGGCCTGACCCCCACCTTCTGACATGTCTAGAGCCGTGTTGGGAAGAGTTCCCGCCTTTTAGCTCTTGGCTCTGTCTCCACCTTTGCTGGTGTTTCCAGTGCTGTTATTTTTAGTGCTTCTTTTCGGTTTCTTTATGCTTTTTATGACACCTTTAAGTAGACACTTTCCCCTGACTATGCAGAAAGTAAATGGAGTTGTTGTTATTTTAATCCGTTAGCTGCTCTGCGTATTCGGCGCCCGCACAAACCCTTGCTCAGCTTGGGTTCCTGGAGCCACAAAGGCCACTGTGTTCTTCTTCTGCTACACCCTCATGGGACTGGAACTGTGCGGCTGAGCCCTCGACCCGATCGCTCCCCCGAGGCCGGGCCGCGTGGGGCGCTCGTCGGGTCCGCCTGGCCACGTGCACCTGCTGCTGCATCTCGCATCTTGGGCACAGCTGCTCCTCCACCCTCTGCTCTGTCTCATAACTCGGGAACTCACCTGCTCTCTGCACCCCAGCGGGATGCCGTGGAGAGGAAACCCCAAGACACAGCTGACTCTTCTGGTCTGCTGCCCGAGCCCCCATCTCCTGTTTTCCCATCACTGAGAGCCGTTCGGCCAAGGACTCACGACGCTGGTCTGTGGACAGAGCTGCATTTCTCAAATGGACGCCTGTGGCCCCAGGGAAAAGCCCGGCCTGGCTTCCCGTTCCTCTGTGTGTGAACCCAGCCCCTAGAGGCACCGTAAAGGAAGGGGACTCAACCTGTTAAGAGCCATGCTGGGCCAGCCCGATGGGCAATGTGGGATCAGCCACCTCACACCGGGCAGCACGCGATGGAGCTGGGGACAGTCGAAAATGTTCAGAATGATTGACTAAAATGTTTTAGCAATCTCTAGACCAAGGGCCATTAATCTGAAGATGGCTCTGAGTCTATTTGATTTCAATAGAAAGAAAAGACTTCTTCTGAAATGGATAGTGACAGCCGAGTTCAGAGATAACGGACTGACAATGACAAGGCTGTACTTCCTAAAACAAACAACGAAGCCCTTTCCGAGCTGCGTTTGGGTGGTTTCACTCATTCGCTTCCAAGGCCATGGCGAGAGCTGCCGCTAATTACCCTCCCCGCCCCGCCTGCCCACCATTCGAATGCACACGGGCGCGCGGAGTCACCTCTGGGGAAGGCGGGCCTGGCCTGACGGGAGAGGACAGAGAGTCACAGGCCACGAGGGACAAGCAGCGGGCGGCCCCACACCTGAGCCATCCCCCTTCTCCTCGTCCAGGCCAACGGGAAGAAGCCATCGCGGGAACAGAGAGCAACGCAGGCACGATGAGGACAGACAGCGAGAGGCACCGGCACACAGACCCTGTGGAGAAAAGAGCCCCCTGTCGTGTGCGCGCGTGTGTGCACACAGGCACACGCACACGTGTGTGCACGCAGGCACACGCACACATGTCTGCACGCAGGCACACGCACACGTGCGTCTTCAGCACCCATGGTCGCACCATTCTCACAAGGACAACGGGACAAGGTCACTCCGCTGAACCCCTCTCAAGCAGGCAGAGGATCGAGGGCTGATTTATGGGTGCCTTCCCACAGTTTACTTGAAAACGTGCGACGTCTGTGCAGCCCGGCCGGGGAAGGGTGAGGGCGCCTTGAAGGAGTGCTTCTGCTCCGCTTTATTGTGAAATTATCCCGGGCTACCTGCTCTAATCCCCCGAAAACAAATTAAATCCTCACTAAGCTGACTTTAAATCAATAGTTTCATTTAAGAATAGTGTGACTTAATAAAAATAAAAAACTAACTGGTCCAGCCAATTTAAGAGGGAAATAAATCATCGCCCAAGGAAAAATAGCAGATTTGACTTGTATATGGGCCCCACTCTGCCGAAGGGGGAGAGTCTGCATCTGAATTAACTCTGGCCGCGAAAGGTGCTCGTCGGCCCGTTCACGAAGCCGCTTTCCGATTCGCGCCCCGAGAGCCAGGATGAGGGTCACCCCCAAAGTGAGGAGCAGCATTCATCTGTACTTTGAACAAAACAATCACTACAAAGTACAAGACGACCCCCATGGAACCCCCATCTTCAGCAACCCTGCCCAGCAGTCAGGGACCACCCGTGGGGGCTGAGGACCACGCCGCTACACGCACGCGGCGGGCCCCTCGTGAAGAGAGTGGCGTTCCCAGTAAGCCAGGACTCAGGCGAAGCAGCTGCGGATGAGGCACGTCGGTGATTCTCACTGATGCACCGTCCACTTTAAATCTGCTTTTTAAAAAATCAAAGGGCTGGGTAGGCACTTTCTTTTCTTTTTTTTTTTTCCTTTTTTTTCTTTTCTTTTTTCTTTTTTTTTTTTTTTTTTTTTTTTTTTTTTGCAGTATATAAGAGGCACGTTGCCATTTTATGGGAAAAGAAAGTCACCTAGAAATACAGACTAAAAAGTTACTGAAGAGGTCTCTGACAGTGGTTACAGAGACAGCTCTGCAACACCATAATTCTAAACTGGTACTTTATCCCGTTTAATGGAGTCCTTGTTTATTAATCATATAAATTAGAAAAATGCTTAGGACCCATCGCTTGTCTACTTAATCTACTGTTATGTATGGCGGACACATAAGCATTAAACCGAGTGCCCGCAGACCATGGCGTATCAATATCATCAGTCACTATTACCGCCAGAACATTTTTAAATTTTCGTAATTATAAATATCAATTCCAGTTACTTACTGATGTTTGTTGCCAATAGGGCGCTTCTGTGTGACACGATGACAGTAACAAATGGGAAATCTTATCCTTTCTAACGCAAGGTTTCAACAACAACAACAACAAAACGCGGGCAAGACCACTTGTCCCTTCCCGTGGCCCCGTCCTTGCGGACTAAATTTAATCTGTTGACCAGAAAAACTTTTGGCCAAACATCTCAGGAAATCAAGTTCTTAAGGCAGCGTGATTTGGTGGGGACGCTTCGGCTCCGATTCAGCTCGGATGCGGGGTTCAAGCCGTGCTCTGTCTTTACAACCCTATGTCATCTCTCCAGTCACTTGACATTCTGCCCGCGGTTCTATCCTTCATGAAACGGGGATGACTGGAAAATAAAAAATTTATAAATAAATATGTAAAAAATAAAATAAAATAAAATGGGGGTGACGACATCTGCACAGGTCACGGCGTCGTTCAGTGTGGCCCCAGGTGAGGCGACGAGCTCGAAAGGAAGGAGCGACTCACCCCGATCTGACCACGGACAAGCACTGTGATTAACCCCCACCCAGGAAACACTGGCGTCTCCACGAACTTGAAGCTCGTCTCCCCAACAGGAAACACTGGCGTCTCCACGAACTTGAAGCTCGTCTCCCCAACAGGAAACACTGGCGTCTCCACGACCTTGAAGCTCGTCTACCCAACGTGCTGGGACAATCATCTCCCCCACGGACCAGCGCTCCAGGGAGGACCACCGCACAGTAGGGCAACTGAGGAGTGTGGAGCCTGGGGTCCTCACGGCTCCGCCCATGCTCAGCCCCGCCCGCAGTTCAGAACAGACAGGGAGGTCTCAGGAGATCCGAAAGGACTTCTCCGAACGAGCTCCAACTACCTTGAACTTGAACAGCGAGCGAGACGGATGAGCCTAACTGGGCCGCGCTGCAGTCCAGTGACCTGACGACCACATGCTAACGAGGTATTTGTTTCTGTTTGTGGTAAATTAGGAGGGTTTTCCTTTTCGGGAAGGTCCATGTTTTGTTTCCCACGCCCACTCAGGTGAAAACTTTCTCCGTTCCGAAGCACCGCCGCAGCAGTATCTCCTTGAAAAGCGCTTTAAAGCCATTTTGTGAACGACCCCTCTCACGTACGCGGAGAGGCGGGCGCGTGTTTGATAAATAAATGAAGAAACGAAGGACGAGTCAGGGGCCCGGCCAGATCACCAAAACATGACAGCGTTTCAGGACACTGCACGCACCCTGCCTGACAGATGCGGGGCGTCTCCCGCATTCTCCTGGGGCCCCGTGAGGGTGAAGAGTATGTTTCAGAGCCACAGCATTTTCTCAGAGCCATCACGGCATCTGGCACCTGGTAGATGTTCTCTAAACACGTGTCCCATGAGTCAATGCCCGCGTTATGCCGTGACACGCGCCTCCCCCGACACCCGCGACACACGGCCACATACACCTCCCCCGATGGAGAACGTTCTCGAGGACAGACACCTATGGCACAGATGGCCATTTGTGTCCCATACTTCGTGCATATAACAGTCGCTCGGGAAACACTGAGTTTGTAGCACACGAAGACTGAAGCGTCCTGCTGTTTCACGCATCCTCGTGAGATGACCATTGCGGTGACTCACACCCCATGCACGGGCGCCCACCTTGCCCATGGCTGGACCACGCGCACGTGTCCTCAGAGCTCACACAGCTGCCCGATGCCACACGAGCTCCCTGGGACTGTCGACGGCCATTACGGAAAAGTATTTCAAGGCAAACAGGACAGCGGCAGCACAAGAAGTGAGATTTGCCTGTGAGGACAGGGACCCAGCGTTTACGCAGTGCTTGGCCACGCTAGGCCGGCCACGTAGCCAGAGCGCGGAGCCCCCCGGGCAGCGCGCCCGCGGCAGCGCCAGCTCCAGTGAGAGGCACCGTGGCAGAGCATGATGGGGAAATGCATGTGCTTCCTGAACAAAAACACGACACCCTAGAATCTAATGACATGTAGTTTCTGGAACTTGATGAGCTTCCGAATGATATTTTCCACCAAAACTACACAAGTATCTGTTCTTACGAGTGACAATAAACACAGAGACACAGAATTACTTATGAAGACAACTTAGATGACAAAATGCCAAGAATTCATGGATGATTCTGAAGTAATATTAATGTTGTCGTTACCATATATATTGTCTACTTCTAAAAATATTTTTAGGGAACTTAAAATTTAAAACTTTATATACACCTGAAAATTTTTGGAAAAAAGTATTTAAGAAAGAAGTCAGGTAACAGAAAAATGTAATGTGAGTAAATAATTATACAAGCAGCCAGGAATCGGATACTCATCATAACCGAGTTCTGAATTTTTGGCTCTGAGCTTCCTGGCAGTCGAGTCAAAAGTGAAAACTATTATTTTCTAAGGGTTTTAGAATTGTCAAGAAAAACAAATGGTTTTCCTGATGTAAATTTGTATGCTTAATGTACAAAGCAGATATGTAACATAAAAGACACTGAATACGGGCAACTAACATTTGACAAGGGGCCGAGAATACTCAGTGGAGAAAAGAATCTTTTCACTAAATGGTGCTGGGGTAATTGAATATTCACATATAAAAGATGGAACTAAAACTATATCATACACTACTTACAGAAATTGACACAAAACAAATTAAAGACTTAAATCTAAAAACTAAGACCATGAAACTCTTAGAAGACAGAAACAAAATTCCTTTACATGGTCTTGGTAATATTATTTTTTTGATAGGACACGTAAAGCAAAAGCAACAAAACAAAAACAAAAAAAGTTGTTTCACATCAAACTATAAAGCTTCTACACAGCAAAAGAAACCATTGAAAAAGTGAAAAGAGAACCTATGGATTAGGAAAATATATTTGCAAACTATCTATCTGATAAGGGATTAATATGCAAAACATTTAAAGAACTCATAAACCCAATAGCAAAACAAAAAATCCAAATAACCAAATTTAAAAATGGGCAAAGTACCTGAATGGACCTTTCTCCAAAGAAGATATGGGAAAAGTCAACAGGTGCATGAAACGGTGTTCAACATCACTAGTTACGAGGGAGATGCAAATTAAAAGCTAAGTGCGGAATCGCCCCACGCCTGTCAGGATGGCTACCATCGGAAAGACAAGCAGTAACAACGGCTGATGAGCCTCGGCCACAAAGGGGGCCCTCGCACCCTGCTGGCGGGGTTTAACTGGGTGCGGCCACTCTGGAAGGCAGTGTAGAGGATGCTCAGAAAATTAAAACTAGACCTGCCACATAATCCAGCAATTCCACATCTGGGAATATATCCACAGGAAATGAAAACAGTGTCTCGGAGATATATCTGCAGCCCCACGTTCGCAGCAGAATTATTTACAATAGCCAAGGCAAGGAAATGACCGAAGTGCCCGTCGGTGGATGAACAGATAAGGGAGTTGTGCTACAGATATACAATGGAATATTACCCAGCCCTGAAAAGGAGGAAATCCTGTCATTTGTGACATGAATGGAGCTTGAAGGCATTATGCCCAGTGAAATGAGTCAGACAGAGAAAAAAACAAATACCGTATGATCTCATAGGAAAAGTAATCAGACTTGTGGTTACCGGAGGTGGGATGGGGGAGGGGTGAAAGGTAGGAACCCCCAGGCGTCAGGCGAGCCCGAGCACGTGCGCGTGGCGGCTGCAGCTAACGCCCACGTGGGACACGTAGGAAAGTCGTTGAGAGTAAACCCTGAGAGTTCGCGTTGAAGGAGAAATTATTTTCTCTTCTATCTTCTCATTTCCTTTCTTTTTACTGCATCTCCGTGAGAAGAGCAACATTATCTGAACCTATTCCTGGCAGCATTTCACGACACATGTCAATCAACCTGACACGGCGATGCGCATCGGTTATTTCTCCACAGGACGAGGGGCAAAATTATTCCTCATAAGTTTTTTTAAAAAAGACACTGTCTAAAATCATGGCTATCCTTGAACAACAATATTTAGAACCTAGAAAAATGCTAATTATTTGAATGTCTCCTTTAAGACACGAGCAAAAGCTTAAATCCGTGTGTTCCTCTAACTTTGGAAATTATCACGTTGTTGTAAGAGATCCTTACGCTGCAGCAGTGGGTAAAAAGCAGTTATTTTCTTTCCTAAGACAGCGTTTTAAGGTTCAGCTCATTGAAGACTCGCTGAGTCTGCTTCTCAACCAGCTCAGAAAATTAGGACAATGGGTGTAGCCAAACCCCCGACCCTTCGTCCCACGAGGATCGGCCACCTGCTCAGGTTTCTGTGGGTTCTGAGAGCGGCCAACAGGGTTTTCTCCACGTGGGCACAAAGGCTCCCGCGTGCCACCCAGGGCAGCAGCCGCCGGCCACTGGCCACCCATTCTCCAGCACCCAAAAGGTGCCCAGCACAACCAACGCCCCTGAACTGCTCGCTTTAGCACGGTTAAAAAGGTACATTTTAGGTTGTGTGCATTTCACCACGATAAAGAGTCAACTTGGTGGATACGGCAAGCTCTAGCAGGTCTGCAGAAAGGGGTCAGGAGGAGCACAGACCTGTTGGGTTTCGCCAAATCTGGCTCCGTTTCGATGGGTTTTCGCGTAAGATTTTCCTAAGGAGCTTGTGGGTCCTTTAGAATCGATCGCTAAACTGATGCAAACCTAGGGCTTAGTTTCCTTTCTGTGAAAATGACAAAAGTTCCTAAAAAGAGCCTGTGCACCTTGGGTCTCTGCCTCTAGGGTGCTCTACCAACGTGGCAGCCTCCTCCTGTCCCAGTGGGGCGGCCTCCATGCTTTGTCCCTGACTTTGTCACGCCCTTGGTTACTCTCCTTAAAGAAAAAGAAACGGCAAATGTGAAGCGTCCGTGTGCACACATGCGCGCATGTACGTACGTATCCGTGTGTATATGTGCGCGTACCTATGTGCCTATGCGTGTGTACACGTGTATTATCAAACCTGATTCAGAATCTCGACCAAAGGTTCACCTCGCTTTCCACACCGACACGCATGCGAAGTAGGACAGACCCAGAGTACGACCGACACACAACTAAGCCTGAACGATCTCAGATAAGCAGAGGTCTAAGCGAAAAGCAGAGGTCCTGCTCCGCTCACGTTCGCCTTCAGACCGATGGCCGCTCGCTCGGTGTCTGTGTGCACCGCGGCCAGGCGGCCGGAGCCCGGAGGGCAGGGGTCACACCTGCAGCAGAACACCAGCTGCCCCGGGGCCTGTTCCCATCCTCTTCCGTGTGCATTTTCCCTCCACAAACGGGTTTATTAATAGTTACCTCTAGGACTTAACCGGAGAATTAAACAATGTCGCCGAGAGGTCTCTGGGGAAGGATAGCTTCCCAACGATCTCCTTTCTGAGCCAAGAATTCTTGGAGCCAGAAAGGGCAGCTCTCTCTCTTCCAACGCACCGCTCCGGTCCAGCTGGGAAGTGGTTCCCTGGGGACGTGCACACAATGACGGACAGCCAGGCCACCTCCGAGGCAGGGATTGAGAGTTCCAAGCAAACGCCATCTCTCAATCCTCACACTGAACCCCTCCTGCCTCCCCTTTTGAAAGGGCACGTGACGCACCCCGAGAGCACCCGAGAGGAGGAAGAGATCCCAAAAGCTCGGGGAGAATCTGCGAAAACCAGCTCAGAGCAGCTGGCCCTCGCCAGTGCATTCCTCAGAAAATTACTCAGATAAATCACGGAGCGGACATCTGGATTGATTTTGTTGGTTGTTGTATTTTTCTTTTCGTGTTCATTTTTATCCTTCGAGTAATCACTGCCTGTTCATGTCCTCTTACAATAATAATTATCTGCATCGAATTGATAGGAAGTGAGGACCCACTTCCTCTGGTTAGCCCTCGGTCACCAGCCAGTGCCCGGCTTCTCGCCTGCCCTGTGTCCCCTTCTGCCTGCTCTCCGTGCCATCCCACTAATCGAGGCCATCGTCTCAAACGTGGGCCCCAGCGATCACTCACTCGCCGGCCTGCAGCCCCGCCCGAGCTCATCCTGCTCCGCCTTCAACTCCCTGGTCACACTGCCCAAGCTGCAGCCTCGATCAGACCACTTGATCGCCTGCTGTTCGTGAATCGAGCTTTTAGCACAAGAGACCTGTCATGTCTGCTCAAAAACTCACTGCTCCCACCAGACTGCTCAGCGCGCTCTCCCACAGGGTCGCAGGGCGAGCCCTGGTGGGGTGGGGGGTGACAAGGGCCTCCCGCTTGGCCCTCACAGGACACCTCACGGCTCGAGGCAAGTGGCTCTTCTCCATGGGCCTCGGTGTCGCCAACACTGGACGTTCTCTGAGACCCCGTTCCATTCCAAAGCTCCAAGTCCCACCGCCGTGCCTGCGTGTGTGCAGATTCCACGTCCCCCGCCTTCGTTTGCTCATCTGTGAAATGGGGGTCATAACAGCACCCGCTTTGGGAAACGAGGCTTGAACAAAACTATTCCCGCTAAGCGATTAGAACGGTGCCTGTCATAGCGGGATTTCGGCAAATGGTAGCTGGATTGCTGAGTATTATCATTAGCTCATTCTTACTTCCTTCGAACACCTGCCCACGTCCGCCACCTCCAGGAAGCCTTCCATGACAACCGTCGCCTATGGTCCACTCCCCCTTCGAGGAGCTTACAGCATCAATGGTATCTGGCTTTCACGTGAGACACAACCATACATACTCTTCCAATACCATCTCTGGAACCTCCAGGTCACCCACATTGGCATGCGACCCCTCCGCCAGAGGACGGCGGGCACCAGGCCGTGCTTCCCGTGAGCAGGACGGTACCTTCCACCGCGCTTCACCTCCTGCCAACCGGCTGGAGTTACAGACGCCGGAAACCCCCGAGGGACCCGAGCCTCCGGGGTGCCTGGACCGGAGCCCGTTGGGCGAGCTGTGTGTCAGCCAGCTCCAGCGACCAAGAACTTCACATCGGAGAAGGGGAAAGAGTCGCTGACACATGCACCCCCGGGGGCCGCGCTCAGCCACGTGGGCGGGAACGAGGCCCCGGGGGCTGCTGGACCCACTTACCGCGCTAAGAAGCCCGGAGACGTGGGCGCGCTTCGGGACCGGGGTCCTCCCTCAAGCGCCGCGTCATCCCGTGCCATCTGCCAATCACGACCCATCACAACGTGCGACGTGACTGGACGGAGAAAACGGGGGAGAGACCAGAGAGCAGGGTGCTGCTAGTTCCGGAGTCAGCGCCACTCGGTCGGGCCGAGCTCCGTGCGGCGGCCGCCAGCTGGGACCAAGCGCTCAGGAGCCCGGGATCCGGCATGGAGGCTTCTAGGGAGGGGCCCTGGGTGAAGACCGGCAGGACTGAGGCCCGAAGGCCTTCATGGATGAGAGTTGGGTGGGGGCCGTGGTTCCACAGTGTAGCGGTCAGCACGTCTGCTTTACACGCAGAAGGTCCTGGGTTCGCGCCCCGGTGGAGCCGCGGTCTACAGCCATGCCACCCTGAACAACCCTGATGTCTGGGCTCGGGAGCTAAGCAGGGTCGGGCCTGGTTAGTACTTGGATGGGAGACCACCTAGGAAGACCAGGTGCTGCAGGCGTAAATAATAATAATAAAGTTGGATGGGCACAGGCAGCTCCTGCCTCCCTCGACCTCAGCTCTGCTGCAGCAGAAACGGCCTCACAGAAAAGCACACGACACTACTATTTTCCATAAGCAGCGAGGAGTCGTTTGCAAAATTGCTGCACGAAACGGAAGGGGCCATTTGCCTCCTGGGATGTCCACGAAGCAAACACCTTTGGGACAGTATGCATGGGGAGCATACAGGGGAGCTCCAGGGTCACAGCCGGAGAAAGGCCACTTCGCGAGTGTCTTCAGTAAGGCCAATTTTCAGACAGATCTTTGCGGATTGTCGTGTCCTCACTCTGTAGTGACCCCAGAAAGTTGGAAGCCTTAGTACTTTATAATAGAAATAAATTATTATCCCAGTAAAGATGCAGCATCACAGTAGGTGGTCGATTGGAATAATAATTCGTTGTACTTGGGATAAAAAGATGACTCTGCTTTTCCACTGTGGTGATGGATTTTCTGAAGCCCGGTCAGTGAAAACAACATCAGCGTGTGGTGTAGCCTCTCGGCAGAAAGGCTTCTGGCTGTGGGACAAAAGTCATTTCGTGCCGAAACAGCTCACGTGAGATCTGCTTAGGCACCAGAGCAAACCAGGACCTTTCGAAAGAGCCCACGTAGATATCCTGAAGACAGTGTTCTCGGTGGTGCTGGAAGATGCGGTCTTTACAGTAAGGTCGACGACCAGCACAGGAGCCCTGACTCGGGGTGTCCCAACCTCGCACCATTGGACGTGTGGAGGTGGATAATTCCTTGTCGCAGGGCTGTCCTCTGCACTGTGGGAGGCTCCCACCCACAAGGCAGGGGTAGCAGCCCCTAGCCGTGACAGCCAGAAATGTGATTGCACATGTCCTCCGGGGGCAAAAGCAGCCGCCCGTGGGGAACCACGGCCCTAAATTAACAGGGGGGCCTCTTTCGTTTGCGACGGCAGGTTTCAGCCACCGCCTGTCACCCGCCCAAATGAACCAGCACGTGTCAGCACAAGCACACGGCAGCCGTGGGGGAACCGCATGGAGGGGACACGGCTCGTGCTCTTCCAAGAGGTTTCCCAACAGGGCAGCTTCCGAATGGACCAGGGACCCCGGTGGTTCTGGAGTTCCCCGTGCTTCCTGCGTGGGACGCGGGCCGGTGGTGCTCAGACCCCACTAACGAGTAACCGTTTCTCCCTCCCCAGGGGACAATCCTCTGGCTCTCGAAGGATGACCATCGGGACACTGAGGTCCCGATTTCTAAAATGAAACACACGCAGCCGTCCTGAGCCTGAGGACGACTCTCTCCGGGCCCGATGGCCTCACTCATCTTAAAACAGTCGCCAGGGATTCTGCAGCGAGATCAGTCCAGGCCTCCTCGCCTTCATCACGTCACAGAGATACTTATCGAAGCCCAAACAAGGCCCATAAATCGCGGGTCCCTGGTAGGCCCGTGTGCTCCGCAGCCCCTCGGGGTCCGCGGAAGGGTCACCTGGTAAGAGGCCAAGCCGCCAGACGTCCTCCCCGGCGCCTTTTTAATTTCCTCTCTCTCGTCCTTTCTTCTCGGAGATACTACATCTTTAAATAAAAGGCAGTGCGCAGGCTTCACAGGAAATTTCATTTTAAGTAAAATGTTCTTGAATTTAAAAAAGAAGGAAGAAGAAAAGGAGGAGGAGGAGAAGAAACGCGTTTTCTTGACAACGCGCCTGGACTTCTTGGCTCGGGGCGCTGGCCGGGTGCCCGCCCGTCCCTTTCTGGACAATCGGTTACTTTCCATACCCGTCGATGGCAGCGAAACCCAAGAGAAAGGTGACCGGGCTCGCTGCCTGCTCCCCGAGGCCTCGCGGTGCGCAGGACACGGCGCCTGCCTTCCTCGGTCCTGGCTGGATGGCAGGGGACGGCCACCTGCCTTCCTCGGGCCTCCTGGCTGGACGGCTGACTTTCCTCCTCCGCGACGCGCTGGGCCTCCCTGAGCCGGCTCTGTGCGCGGGGCCGATGTCGGATCTCAGGATGTCCCCTCTCCTCTCCAGCAGGCCAGTGGTCTGGGGACTGCCCCGAGACACCCTTCCGTCACCATCGACATCTGAAAGGCCGCCGAAGGGAGTCCGGGCTCCGCCTGACGGACGGCGAGGTCCGCATCTGCTCGCCTTCCTTTGATGTACGAAAAATCATGCAGCTCGTGGCTTCGCGTGAAAGCACCCTGGAAAAGGTCCCCCCTCCTTTCGACAGACGTTGCTGGAATGGGAAGCCGCTCATCCGCTTCTGTGATGTTGTGAGCTCGGTAGATGCGTGAACTTGTGAACGGCTGCAGGGTCTTTCTGAAAGAGGAAATTTTATTTAAAAACGCAAACTGATCTCCCGCACGTGCTTCGGGCTTGTCGTCAGCCGGGTGCGGTCTCACTGAGGACAAATGCTCGCCTGAGCTCTCGATCCTTCCCTACGATGCCCTCGAAGCTCTACCACGCGTTGGTTTTTCTTAAACTGGGACATAGTGGTAACACGCTCCGCTCGCAGCCTGGCTTCGGCTCATACCGTCCGATCGTCCCTTAGAGGGTTGCCTTTGGCTCGTGGGTTTAACCACGTACGTAGGATGGGTCCCACGCAGGGACAGAGGACAATCAGGCCGTGTCACGATGTGACTGAGCTGCGAAGGAATCTATGTCCAGACAGGACATAAACGTGTCCCCACCTGCTCGCTGGGGACACCTTCAGCTGTGTACGCACTTTTGATGGGGAGAATGTACTGACATAGTTTGAGTTACAGCTCAGGAAAGGAACTGTGACGTCACTAGGCAATTGAAGGAATGAGAAGATGTGGCACGAGGCTGGGCGGCAGGAGGGAGAGCCGAGGGCACCTTATCAACCCGCCTCGTCCAATCTCGCTGTTACCAGTGATCAGTTTAGCACTAGAGCAACTTCCTCTGGCAGCAGACTGATCTCACGCCCGGGCGAAACGAGCGTGAATTCCACGTCGGAGATCGCTCACTTACGCTTAGAAGGAAAACACTAGACAGGGGTGGGGACACCACGCTTCACTGAAGGGTGGCGTGAGCGGCCATCGACCATCACCAAAAGCAGCAGCGAGAGACCCTCGGCCATCGACCATCACCAAAAGCAGCAGTGAGAGACCCCTCGATTTAGAAGGTGATCATGTCATCAGATCTTTTCTCTCTTTTTGAATTAAAAAAAAAAAAGAAGTAAGGAATAAAGGAACTGAGGGACAATGGGGAAGAAGTAACGAAGGGAAACAGGACATTGTATAATGACCAGTGTCGACCCACCCAGAAAAGATAACAATTCTAGATGCGTACGTGTCGAATATAGAATTATAAATTCTGTGCAGCAAAACCTGACAGAACTGAAATTAGAACTAGATGAATCCAAAATGACAGCCAGGGACCCCACTCTCAACAACCGATAGAAAAACCAGACAGAAAATCATCAAGGATATAGATAAACTCAGCGACATCATCAACCGACAGGCTCTGACTGACATTTTAAACACTCCACCCAACAGCGGAAAAACGCACATTCTTTTCAAGTGCCCGTTATCAAGATGGACCATGTTCTGAGCCATAAAACAAACAAACAAACAAAAAAAACCTTGGGAAATTTAATGAATTTAAATCAACAGTGTATGTTCTCCAACCACACTCAAACTAGAAATTAGAATCAAAATTAAAAAATCAATAACAAAACAATACCAAAAAAAAGTCCCCAAACATTTGGAAACTAATAATAAAACTTCTAAATAATCCATAGGTCCAAAGAGAAAATTTATGTATATTAAATTACTAATACCAGGAATGGAATAGGGGCTATCACTACATACCCTACAGACATCAAAGGAAAAAGGAAATACCACAAGCGACTCTACAACATAATTTGACAGCTGGATGATATAACCAATTCCTCAAAAATACAAACTACCACAGCTCATTTAATATAAAATAGGTTTTTGAATATCCAAATAACTATTAAAGTAATTGAATTTCTTATTTGAAAACTTTTGGAAAAAATATCTCCAAGCCCAGATAATTTCACTGGAGAAGACTACCAAAATTTAAAGAATTAACACCAATGCTACACAACTTTTTCCAGGAAATTCGAGAGAGAACGCTTCCAAATTCATTTTATGATGTCAATATCACCTTGATACCAAAAGCAAAAACAGTACAAGAAAGACAAATATCCCTCATGAATACAGACATAAAAATCCTTAACAAAATATTAACAACAGAGAATTCAGCAATTAAATGATTTATTATTATATTCTATTATTATAAATCGAGATCAGCTGAGGTTTGATGAACAAGCAGGGTTTATTCCAGGAATGTAAAACTGGTTCAGTGTTTGAACAGTCCCTTGAAAGCGCCCAGCTCTGTCCCTTGGACATCCTCCATCCAGGTGTCTCCACCTGGCAACTCCTGCTCGTCTGTTGGGTCTGAGCTCAAACATCACACCCTTGCCCGCCCTGCGTGAGTGAGGCCCTGTGATACTGTCTTCTGACAGCCACATGTGGCCACTCAGCTCTTTAAAATGTGGCCAGTGCCACTGAGGAACCAAGCGTTTAATTTTATTTAATTTATAATATTTTAAATTTAAAGAGCCACGTGTGGCTACTGGCCTTGTGTTCTGGTATTTTGGATCTCGGCTTTGGACCAGCAAATATAATGTCCATTTCCTCTAACGACTAGCACAGGGCGAGGCCGGAGTTGTCGCTCAAATATTTCAAATGAATGAAAATGGAACCTCGCTTTTTATTTGCATTTTTTAAGTTATAATGAAGTTGAGCATCTTTTCGTATATTCACTGGCCATCGTTTATATTTCTTCTTTTCTATGGACTATCCACTTTTCTGTTTAGCTCTTGATTTTTAAGCACTTTTACAAATTAGGAAATTATATGTAAATATTTGACTCTGAAATATGTTGCAAATATTTTCTGAAGATTGTAGTTGATATTTGTATTGTGGCCTTTGCCATATGGAAGTTTTAAATTTACATATAATCAGTTTTATCAGCCTATTCCTTTACAGTTTCTGGGCATAAACTCTTTGTAAATGCTTTATATTCATCCTTATCCCAGTGACTTTCACAAGAATAAAAAACCCAACCGTAGGTTAGTATTTTTAGTCGTATCGTGTTGCTTTTTTCTCAGAAGAGCGATAAGTTTCCACAAAGCAAACAGACAATAACAAAGACCAGACGAGGTGGCCAAGATGGATGCAGATGCACGCTGACAGTTACAGAGAGAGGTTTAGTATTCGCTGCATTAAACTTTTATCCCGGGGGTCGACTGGTTTGACTTCTTAAGTGGGAATTACGTCTTCAGAAAACTCGCTCCCCAGAGCAGATGCTCAGAACGGTGGCCAAAAGAGGGGTGCTGCTGGGCAGGCAGGAGGCTCACGTGGGAACCCCGCTATCTTCAGGGTTGAAACAAAAACCACCACGCACCTGCCACGCCGGGCGAGTGAGTCACTCGACCTCACGGCCCTGTTTCTTTCTTCGAGCAAAGGAGGCTCTGAGAGCCGCTGTCCCCAAGGCCCGTAGCCCTGTGGACAGCACAGGAGGAAGGCCCGCCAGCCCCCTGGCCAGCGCCGAGGTCCCCACCCTCTGGCCCCGCACACCTGCAGGGGGACAGAGGTCAGCAGAGGGCGCCCTCCTCACGCCTCACCCACCGGGCTCCAAACCATTGCACTTCCCACTGTAGTGTGACACGTTCCCTGCTGCTGTGACGTCTGACAGGCGCTGCCCGTGTCGGGGTGGCCCCCGGTGTGAGTGATGCCTGCCGACTGGGACAGATGCCTGTCAATTCTACTGACAATTTCTACTTGTGTTAGCTTGCAGGGAAAAAAAAAAAAAAAGATAAAATGTCCCCTCCTCTGAAATTATGAAAAGAAATAAAGAAATATTCGATATGTGCATTTACAGGTTTGGACGAAACCTAAAGTGTCAGCTTCCATGTTTTCCAGAAACAAAACAGGACGGGAAGATTGACCGACTGAGCGACGGCCACCTCACAGGCTCCGTCTTCACGCGGCTGCACACGTGCGTGCAGCTACGACTCGAGATTCCGTCACATGGGGACGAAAAAAATAGAGCCTGTTAGCGACACAGCGATGGAGGGAAAGTTTCTGGGGCCAAGTCTCCAACGAACGCACCGCGACGGGCCGTAAGCACTTTATCACTTCCCCGGCCGCGCACGAGGGCACACCTGTGACTGTCGCCGCGGGGGACCCGAGCCCTTGCCCTGGCCGCGCATTTTCTTGGCGGCCATGCTGCTCACGAGCTTGTTTTATTGCACTGTGACTTGTTATATCCGACACGAGTTAACACTGCACTTAAAAACATGGAAGGCGTTTTTCCTCCACAGAGCGAGGCGGGGGCATTGAGGCCACTGAGAAGCTGACCCTCTGGACGGGCCCCCGGGGCCCTGTGTCAGACGCAGACGGGAGGGGAAGATGAGCTCCGGCGGGGTGCTAGAAGGAGCGCCTCTCAAAACATGGGCGAGAAACGCCTCTCCCATCAAAAAAAAACAAAAACAAAAACACCCTACACGGTAAGAAGGGGCGAGACACCCACAGTGCCAGACTGGAAGATAAGCACCTGGGTCACTGCCACTGCGTGACTTAGTCACCGCCCCTCCCAAGACGGGAGCCGATGCTGAGAAACGCGTTCAGCACACTTCCTGACGGTCGGCTGCCAGCCTCACGAACCGCTTTGTTTGTTTGTTTTTGTATTGATAATCTTTTTTGCGTTAATGATCTAGCTGTATTGCCTATCAGAAATTCACTAACTACGCGTCCATTCATTTAAGTGTTGTCGGTGGATGCCTAGCCTTAGAAAGGTCTCGTAAATCTGAGGAACACTCTGGAAAGCATCCTTAAGGGTCCCCCGGACCAGTGCGCAGCGGCTCAGCCTGCCCCAGGTCTTCCGACGTCAGGCGAGGTCCAGCGCGGTGACCTCTCAAGCTCTCAGTCAGTCCCCGTCACAGACAGCACCAAAAGCAAGGTCCTCGAACCAGTCGATCCTTGTTCCACTGCAGCATGGAAAACAGAAATATTTATAAGTTCCTGGGAGGGTCTTATTTCTTGAATGGAAAGCGAAGACTTGACATTCTTTAAGACTGCCGGTCGACTCCAGACAAGCCGTATTAAATGACGACGTGGGAACAAGGGCCGTGAAAAATCTAAGAGTCGGCAAAGAAAACATCTTTTGTTTAAGCAGATTGCTGTGGATTTCAAAGCACTTAGAATTACTATGTTCCTTTCATATCCTTTGCTCCTTCTTGGATTCTGGGTCCTGCTCAAATGTTAGTTTTACTGGAGTGTTTTATTGAGGCCAAATTAACATCCAGACGGGAATTAATGCTTGCCTTTGTTCTGCAAGCTCAGACTTAGGTGCTGGACACATTTTCACACTCAAGAACATTTCACACCAGAAAAACACACATCAATTTACCAAGAGGTAAGAACTTCAAAGTTTGAAGCCCTAATCCACACTGGCTGTTGGGTTTCCCTGCACCCTCCACCTGCCTGAGTATGCCTGGCATACTGCACGATCCCCACACCCCGGAAGGCAGGGGCCTGGGGTCTCTCCTGCAATGCTCTGATCCCTTAGCGGTATCACCCCCTTTACATGCAGCCCCCGGGCAGGAACAGGAAGATAAATCTTGTTCCCGGCGGATTGTCACATCGCCCGGCGTGCTGGGGCCTGCCACTGGAGGTCTCTGGGCACTGGAGTGCCAAGACTCCACATGGCTGAATACAGGGTTCGATTCGTCTTGGCAGGCACGGACTTTCCGCAGACAAATTAGCATTGTTTCATCTCATTTTGACACCATAATGTCTTCTCCATACACCTGTTCTGACATTTTCATGAAATCATTGCATCCCAATCAACGGAGTAGGGAATTAGATTGTTGCACCAAACATTCTGAAAAGCATGGCTTATTTTTCATATCTAAATATCTCATCCCCATCTGCCTCTTTGGAGAGAGAAATTTGAGATCCAACACCCTGTAAATTTAAAAGTATAAAATATGCATATGCGACTTCACAGTCTCTCTATTTACAACACGTACCATGCAGAACTCATACGTGGGTAAATGGATAACTTTTGAAGTACATCAGATCTAGGATTTTCATAGAAAATGAACGTCCCCATGTTCTGGCATGTTGAAATCAAAAAACACTTCTGGACTGACATTCCTGAAATTTCAAATGATGGTGATGATTATCGTTGCGATCGTCGTTACCGGTGACACCCCTTGGTTCTGAAATGCTTTCCCAAACCTCCTACTTTTTATGGCACAATAAACTCCAGTGCAATTATTTTATTATTGGCTTAAATTTACAGGCAGAAAACTGATGCTGAGATGCCCCATGTGGTGTTCAAGGTACCAAATCGAATTAAGGGAGGGGCAGAGATACGACTTCCGACTTCCGTCTTTAGACTTGACTTCCAGGCCGTCATGCCGTAGGGCACACGGGGCGAGAACACCGGTCTTAGCGACTACTACCTCTCACTGTCACTAAAATGAATTCCTAAAATCCTTGAGTTTTTGCTTTATTTTCGAATCAGCGTCATGTTTTGATCCAAAAACCAGCTAACCTACACCATTCTTGGGTGGGCTCCGGGCGCTTAATTGAGCGTTTAGAAAGGCCCAGGCTGGAGAGCTTTTGCCAGGTAGTGTCGCTGCGGAATTGAATGGCGTGAAAGGCTGTTTAAGCGAAGCCTCAAACCGCAGCATCCCCGGTGTGTCTGTCGGTCAGGAAACCTCCATGGCTTGCCCGTGAGGAAACCCGCAAAGCCAGCGTAACGCCAACGGTGCTCGTCCCTGCGAAGTGGCAGGAGCGGCTTCCCATTTGACCGGCGCGAAAATGCACCTCCAACGGGTCTGAAGGGATCCTCCGTCCGAGGCGCCTCACTGCCTGCCACTTCTCCTCACCCTCCTCGATCTCGTCTACTCATCCTACAAGATCTATTAGCTCTCCCAGGCGAAACTAATCAGTAGTAATTAGTAGAAACTAATCAGTAGTAAGCGGTTATACTTAACCCAATTCACTGGCTTCTGTGTTCCTGTCAATGTCCCAGCCCCTCCACTCCCCAAACTGAGCCTGTAAAACCCTCCGGGGCACGGACAGTGCGCTAAGGTTCTCAAATCTCCAACGATTCTTGCACAGAAAGCTTGTTAAATGAACACGTTTCAAAGCAGCGTTCCAAAACGAAACATCACCCCCTCTTCCAAATGAGCTCCCTAGCTATACGCCATGTAGGTAGAAAAATTATTAAATCAATATATATCCAAATCGATTCAACAAATATTGATTTCTAAATCTAGTTTAGTGATGAGATGCGATACACAGACCCACCATTCATCACCCCGCTTTCCTAGTAACCACCGCGGTTACGCAATTCGAAAGCCTTTTGAGATACTCGCCTGTTCTGGAAACAAATTCACGCACGCACATGGGCAGTTTAAACAGAAGAAATCCCGTGAAGAATCCAGCAGCGGAAGATGAAGTTGTTCTTCAAAGATCGTTCCCACGATCTTTGGTAAACTTGATAGATTTAATGGTATTTTTGAGGCGACCATCTGGGGTTCAGTCTTCTCAACGTTTGCCATAAACAGCACGGGGCTGAAGAAAGGGTTAATTTCTCTCGGTTTGGTCGTTAGACTTCGTGGATGTTGGAAACGCAGTGTTAAAGGCTCTGGGACTGCCGACCGGTCTTCCTAATCCGGAGGAGGTTGTGTGGGGATGGCCTTGGGGGTTCAGGAGCTGTAGGGGCCTCTGCACAACCTGCATTTTCATGGACACGTGGTCGAGAAGGGCGGTCCGCTGATGTCACATTTGCCCCAGTGACCTCAGGCATTGAGTCGTCAATAGAAACCCCATTCTGGCCCAGGCCCCGGGGCCGCGTGGATGGGACCCTCCGGATCTCGGCTCCACGGGTCCTAGCGATGCCGGACGCCCTGGGAGTGACGGGGTCTCTGGTGTGCCCTCAGCAGAGCAGAACCATCCTGCGCTGAAACTCCGTGGGTCCGGTCCCCAGCGAAGCCTGGCTTCGAACCGGGTTTCCCGTCGTTGGAAACCCGAGGGTCAGTTTGTCCGGAAGTAAACGGCGAGGCTGGAGAGAAGGGCCAGCCTGGGCCTCAGCCCCCGGCCGGCTCTGAGGGGCGGGGGGCGCGGGCGCGCGTCACGGGGCCGCGCTGCGGGCGGCCAGGACCGCGGCCGGATTCCCGCTCGGGCGCTGCCACGGCCGTCGGGCCTTTCGTCTGCCCGGGGACCCCGCGTTCACGCCCCGAGCCACGACCCCGGGTTCTGGGTGCCGATGGGTGGGCTCGTCTGCGCGTGCCGGGGGGGGGGACGCCCCGCGCGCAGGGGAGACGGCGACAGTGGCGGAGCCCACGTCCCAGCTGGCCAGGCCGTGCGCCCCGTCCCTCAGGCACCTGGAGAGAATGGCCGCGTCCTCCCCAGCCGGTGTACCCCAACTCCCCTCGTCCTTCGGCCGGGAACGCCCAGCCCTGGCTAGGCTCGGCGCGGGGTGAACACTGGTCTGGTGTCACCTGTGCGTGCCGCATGTCTCAGTCACGGAGCGACGTTGACCCCTTGGGATCCCGCCCAGACCTCGACTTCCACCCGGGGGGCCCATGCGGAGACCCGACATGCCCGCGGCTGCCGCCCCCCTTCGGCTCTGGCTGCTTGGGAGCTGACGGCCACGTGGCCCTCGGGGTGTCCTGGAGAGGAAGTGGGGAGCGGGCTACTCTCCGTTGTGGGATGAACAGCACGAGGTCCCCGCGCCAGAACGGCTCCTCGGAGAACGGGCCCCTGTCCATGGTTCCCAGTCTCTGTTGACCAGCCGAGGGCCTGGCTGCACAGCAGGCTGGACCCATCCAGAGAGCGCGGCGCGGGCTCCACCTCACAGCCTAATGGGGACAGGCTGGCAGAGTGGTATCTTGAAACTGTGGGAGGCAAACATGGTGCAAATCCCCTGCCTGGGGAAGATAAGGGCTCGGGGTTGTGTGAGCTAAATGCACACCGCTGAAATGTGATTGAAAACTTTGTGATGTGAAGACCGAAAATCACTAGGACGAGGCAGGCAGTGTTTAATCTCCTGTTAGATGACAATTCAAGATAGACTGATAGAGATGCCTGCTTCCCGATAAGCCAGTCAATACTGCAGATGGCAGGTCCCGGCGGGAAGCAGACCCGGGAGGGGGGTGGCGGACCTCCACATTCCCTGTTCTCATCCTGCTCTCAGCCCCCCGCTAAGTGAGGCGAGACCCGTGATTTGCTGCATTACGCTATCGCGCTCCAGACCCGAAAACATCCGGCTCTTTCCAGGGAGGCCGCTCTAATCACGTCCACGTGCGCACCTCCGCCACGGCGTTAGTCCGAGCTGGGACCTTCTTAACCTGTCCTGAAAACCGAAGCCGAGGGTGGTCTTTGAAAGAAGCCTCGCGGCCTCAAGGAAAGCCAAATTCTCAGGCAGAGAATTTTCCAGTTAGTGTACGCTTAAAATTCTCGCTTTGTTGTTGTTGTTGTTGTTGTTGTTGTTGTTGTTGTTTTAATGCACAAGCAGGAACACACACACAAGCACTCACAAAAGAACCAGAGAAATCACTGGTTTTGGCCAAAGGAACAGAATTACACACATCTGCAGCGAATAAGGCGCGGTAAGAATGAGCCCGCGGCTCTCCCACCGTGAGTGAGCACGTGCGCGTGAGTGTGCACGCTCACCAGACTGCCAGCCCGAGTCCCTGCACAGATGTGCCAGCTGTCGGCAGGGCCGTCAGTCACCGCCGTGCTTATTTGGAGGGAACTTGGGAAGATCTCTTGGAACACGGTCGTCTTCATAGATTTTACTTATTAAATAATTTCCTGGGCTTTTCTTCTGGAAAAATTTCCAACTGTAACAGAAAGAAAGCCACGAGAGAAGAATGTTTATAGCAAGAAGGGTCTCTGAAATAGCTTTGCTCCGGGTTCTCTTTTAGGTAAAAATCTGTCGCACCACGTTCCTACTGGAAACTATTCATTGAGTTTTCCTCGTTTGTAGGTATTTTGTTTTCCCCTAAATGTCAGTGCTTGCTGAGGAAAAATTATGTATATTTTGCTTGTTTCTTCCAGAGCTCCTTGCCGTATGCCTCCACCTGCTGGAAAGAAGCAAGCAGTTTCGGAATGTACAGCTGTGCATTCAGGAATGTCTGTTTTCAGATAAATTCTATAAATACACGAAATAGATGCTTCCTTATAAACATCATGTGTAAATTAAACATTGTGCCTCAACCTGCCGCATACTTGTGCAATCGAGGTATTTAAAATATAGTGGGAGTTGAAAATAACGTCATTTTGTGGAAAACAGAGTTTATGTTGATGCAAGTAACTCAGAATATTTATCGAAATATAGTGAATCAAAGGTGAATGTAAATCGGGGCATTAAATTTCTGAATGTTAACAAATGTTTTCATTTCCCCAGCTGCAGTATATCATTTTGATCAGCGATTGCGAAGGAAGCTGTACGTTGGCCTGTTTTACACAAAATGTTCTGATAGGCATCCGTGCACTGGGGCACGTTTATAAATTCTAAGAATTCATATAATTTACCTGATAGATCAGGAGCCATTACAGTCTGCTGTGTAAATTCATATTTTGGCACTCTTTAAAAAGTGGATTATTATTGACTCAATAGACCATAACAGTTTCAAAGAAGCCATTACTGTCTGTTGTATAAATCCTTCATGTGTGTGTTTTATTGACCCTTTGAAGCCATCGGGGTCTGTCTTCTCCGACTAGCTGCCATGCGTGTGCACCAAATGCGTGTGCTAAAGATGCCTCAGAAACTGAATCTGTAGTCAGACCGCCCCTGTTCTTATGCCAGAAGCCACAGTGTAGAACTGGATATTTCTACTGTGGCTTCCAGAATTCCATCTCCCCGTACGTGTATAGAGGTTGAAAATATGAAACGTGGGTAAGGAATTGGTCACTTGATTTCAAAATTCAAAAGAAAAAAAAGAAAAAGAAAAAGCACAGAGAAAACCGAAGACAATTTTTTCTTTGCATGAAAAGACATCTCGATGTCTGCACGAATTTACCAGCTCTGGGAGGCTGGTGAAGACACAGTGAGATTTCTCTACTTTGCTCTTTTCAGAATCCAAATGAGACCTTTATTTATTGTCTACGTGTTTATTTTGTGTTCTCTTCTCACGTAAAAAAAAAAAAATAGGATACCTGAATATTTTGCCAGGAAAAACTCTTACTTATTTGCATCATCAGTACAAATAAAATGAGGTATTTTGAGGCTGCAAGGGTCAGGGCTTTCGACGGTCTCCTGGGCTGATGACAGGTCTGGGTTAAGGCGCCATGACACACGCACACAGGCGCAGCACAGGCTGGCGTGTCTGAAGTGATAATTAAGCTGTTTGTGATTCTGCTTCCTGATATTGCCGAACCTACTCACACAAGCATGGACGCCCCATCTTCAGAGGGAGGATGTATTCTAGAAAGCACGCTCCGAGCAAACTGCACAGGCAGGCTGCCCACGGGAGCCCGAGGCTTGGGGTCATTAGCTGCATCCTCACTTTCTGCCTTGGAGCAAATGGCTGGTGTGCTTTTGAAGCTCGGGAGACATGCTTGTGGAATGACAGTTTCGAAACACATCTGATCGTCAGCAAAACGTATCTGCTAAAGAGACCAGAGCCTTTCAAGTCGTAGAAGGAAAAAGAGCAGGAAGGGTGAAACCAAGCGCCGTAAAACTTCACTCTCCGCCCTCAGAAACGGTAAACGCACCCCTGCTCAGAGTTATTCCGAGTTCTAATTGTTGTAATGGGTGGCTTAAAATCCTGAAGGTCAATGGTAATAAGAGATAGAACACAAGGAGCCTCAGGGACACGGCTTTTTAGTTGTGCACCAACTCAGATAAACGGACGGGAGTCAGGAACGACGAGTTCGTGAAGCATCCGCGCTGTGATTCGGGAAAATCCCACTTGTTTTCATGTTGCAAACACCTGCTGACCTCTGCGTGGCACCTTGTACGCGTGGGAGCAAGGCGCCTCGTCCAACGCTGGGGAGCAAAGCCTGAGAGACTCTGCCCAGAGCCAAGGCCTTGTGAATCCCAGCCCATCGCCCGCCTTCCCCAGGGACGAATTCATCTGAACTCGTCCCCAGGTGCTGGCTTTGAACCCTGGAGGCCTCCAGTGGCTACAGCCAGAAGAGAACCCTGCCCTACAGCAGTGACACAAGAAGCGGAAGGTGTGTGACCGCGTCTCAGAAGGGAATCCGAACCCCCGCCGGCCCCCAGCAGGCCTGTGGCGGCCCCAGCCCGGCCAGGACAGGGTTCAGGCCTGGCTACCTGGCAGGGACCCTGGGAACACTGGCCTCCTGCGCTGCATTAACCCTCGAAGAAGGGCTCAGGGCCGAGGACAGCCGGCCTCACTGCCCCTCGGATCCGTTTATTCCACACACGCCCAAGGGGCCCAGGTCGCCTCAAAACCCCTTCTCTCTTGCCTCGGTTTGAACAGGAAGTTCTATTTCCCAATGTTTCCTAGCACGGCTACTTTTGCAATATGGAGGGGCACGTCGCTGCCCTTTTAAAACAAAAAGTGTGCACACACGCACACCCGAGCACAGAGCCCTCACGTGCTGCGGATGCAGGGGTTCCCTGGGTGGGCACCGCCCTGCACCCGAAAATCCGCTGTAATTGTGAACATCTGGCTGGCAGAGGCCGGCGCGGGTCAGCAGCGGGAACGCGGTGGCATTCTCGCGGAGTGTCCCCGCGTCCCCACGGGCTGTCCCAGGGGCACCAAAGACGGTAAGAGTCTCCCGATCCCGGGGGGAAATATCAGCAGAAACTGGAATGCCCCTGCTCCCCACTTGGAAAGAAGCGGGGCGGGGCAAAGGTGGAAATTAATTATTAAGGGAAAAAATGGGATTCCAGGAGAACTGACCCTTTCTGTGAGATCCGCTTCCGGTCCCTGTTTCATTCGAACTGCGGTCTGGACCGCATGCACGAAACTGGTTCCTCTGGCACCAGCGGCGCCGCAGCGTTTGGCAGTGAGTATGTCGGTTCCCGCGCGCCAGCTGCGTGGAAGTCACAGACCCGCCCCGAAGCGGGAGGTCCCCAAGGCGGGCTCGCACCACCCAAGGCTCGGGGGCCGCGTCCCGGGCGCTCTCCGCGGCAGCCGCGCCCCCTCGCCGTGCGACAGGCCTGTCCGCGCCCTGGGCACACCACATGTCCAGGGCGGCACCAACGACAGGGCAATGACACACATCGCAGACAGCGCGCGCGCAGCGCCACTCGGCGGTCGCCGCCCCCTCGGGGTTTCCGGTCGCGAGGACATCGGTGCACGCACAACCTGCGTTCGCACCGCGGACGTCGCCGCCGCAGCCCTCGCGGTCAGTCCCGGTCCGAGCCGACTCTCTTCTCTCATTCTTATCGGGCTTCGTGTGTCAGGCCCACAGGGTGAATTCGATGGCGGACAACCGGACACTTGGGTGGACGGCCCCTCCCCCTCGCAGGAAGGTCAGCCCTTCACAGGTGTTTCTGAGGAAGAACAGGTGTTCGATTCGGTGCTCGGGACGGAAGGGAGCCCGCGTGCCCCGACGCGGTCACTGCCCTCTTAGCCTGCGATGAGGCCGCCAGGCACGCAAGACAGGATCCCCGAAATCTCAGTGGAGCAGGAAGGGCGCCGGGCCTCCCCGCCCCCGCATCCGCATCCGCATCCGCGTGGTGTGGGAGGCGGGCGGGTGCAGAGGCCGGCGGCCCCTCCCCTCTTGGGCCTGCACCCTCCGGCTGACGCTGAGAAGGTGATTCGTAAATGATGGCTATGGAGCCCCAGGACTTATGCTTAAAACGGATTTAAAAAAAGGAAAAACACTGGAGATCCCAAAAAAGAATCTCGATGCTTCTGCATCCATGTGTGTAAGTGTAGGCCAGACTGTCAGGGCTGGGCGCGCTGAGGGGTTAGTCCCTGTGGAGAGCAGGCACGCTACACAGCGCCGCAGCACACACACACACACACACACACACACACACACACACACGTGTCTCCCTCGTCACCCGTTATGCCTGTCTGGGAGGACACCCTCCAAGCAAACGGGCCTGAGGGTGCCCGAGGCTCCTGGCAGCGTCCACCCTCGGACCCCCAAGTCCAAGAAGGAGGCCGGAGGTCCCTGAGCAGGATGGAGGCCTTCATGGAGTTGCGCTTCTGCGGGGTGCCATGAGGACACCCCTGCTCAGCAGACAGAACGCCAGGCCTGCTTCTGAAATTCTGGGCCTCGAGCAGGGGCGTCTGGTGCAGGGGGGAGGGCGCAGAGTCCCGCCGGCCCGGCCGGGTCCTAGGGTCCTGCTGGTGCGGTCACCCCACAGACGGCACCAGGCCGCAGGCGAGGACGGCAGGCCGGAGTGGGAAGGCGGGGTCCCGGCGCCACAAGCAGCACCCACGGAGGATGGGGGCCTGGCCTCTATTATCTGTACATCTCCAGGACTCCTGGGGTTCGTTCCGCTAGATATGGAAAATAAAGGGTCGAGTGGTAAGCACCCCTGTTTTAAGTTCACCTACTTAGGAGCGGAGAACTCTAAACACAGCTCGCTGTGAGCGCGACAAGGGTCCCCAGCCACTCCGAGCGGGCTGAGCCTTAGGGACCCTGAGAAGAGAGCCGCCAGCCCCAGGCGCCAGGGGCTCGGGGCGGGGTCTGGCGTGGCTCCCGCCCGCGCGGGGACGCAGCCGGGGCGAGCACGCGGGCGGTGACTTTGTTTCTCCCGCACCGGGGGCATCACTTACGGCCCGTTCTGAAATGACGCAGGCGTTATAAACTGAAAAAATGTCTTATAAGGTGTTGTAAATAAACGTCCTGGAGAACAAACGGGTCAGGGAGGGCGGGGCGGTGTCGCTTCCACGGTTCTGAGTCTCTTTTATTTTCACCAGGTATTAACAATATATCCTGAATCTAAGCGCTGGAGCGGGGGTCAAACGCGCGGGAGCAGGAAAGGAGGAGGGGGGGAGGGGGGGACGATGGGACCCCCCACCAGCAGCAGCATCAGGACAGAAGTCGGCCAGACCCCAGGGGCAAATTCCAGCGTTTCCTCCACAGTTTTATCTCAGACGCTCAGAACAGTTTAATCATCTACTTTCCCGCTTCCTTAAATGAAGATGTGAAACCCCTCTCCGGTGTCCTCGCCCTTACGCAGAAGCCAACGGTCAAAGGGCACAATTCACAATGTCTCTGCTGCTGTTCTGTGTGACTTCTCCCGCTTTTAACCCAAATCTCTAACCTATTTTAAACACGCCACCGCGGCCGCCGCCCCCACTCCCGGAGCCAGAACCCTTTTCTCTGTCTGTCTTTTCTCTGCATCGGATGAACTTTCAATGCAGGAGCGCGACCCCCGCCTTGGCCGGCCCCCTGCGGGGAGCAATTGTCTGCGGAGAACAGGAGGATCCCGCCTTTGTGGGGGGAAGAGAGGGGACAGACACCATTGTGACTTCGCAGCCCAGACGCTCCTCTTCCCTTTTATTTTTCCCCCTGGGTCTAACAGCTGTTTCTCATCAGAACTGGTGTTTGAAAGACATTGCAAAAGTGAGTGTATCAGTATCACAATTAGTTTCACAGGCGGCTAATAACTTACTCGCCACCCGTGCCGTGCCCGATCTCATCGGCACAGCCGGATTTATGCCTGTTTGTCCCCGTGGCCACGTCTGGAGGCCATTCCAAGGGGAGGGGCCCTGCCAGCCACACTCCCTCTGGGGGTGCTGGTGGAACAGCCTTCCAGGAACTTGGGGTGCCGGTGGAGGGGAAAACCTTCCAAGAACGGCCACCCTGTCCAGTGAGGGTGACAGGGAGAACCCTGGGCCTGTGACTCGGGAGACACCACAGCCCAGTGTCCTCACCCTCCCCCCCGCCCGGCTCTCCCGTCCTCACACCTCAAGGTCAAAGAAACTTCTAAGGTTCATATTAGTTCAGACATGAAAGCGCCGAGCTTTGGTGGGGGGCTGCTGTCAACGGTGCCAAATTATGCGTGTCCAGTTCTGGCGGTGTGTGATCTACCGCTGTTCGTTAGGGCTGAGCTGGGACCGGCGACTCATTTTTCTTGGGGCCGCTAGCTGGTCTGCAGGGAGTCCCAGGGCTGAGAGGCTGGTTCGTCCTTTGCTCGCTCAGCAACTTTGCTCTCGATTTTTTTTTTTTTTTAATGAAAAATTTTCATGCAAAATGGCGACACGGGGGCCTTCGACACAGAAGTGAGTGGATCAGCTGTCGCACAGACCCATGAAACGGATAACTTGGAAATAGTTAAGTCTGCGGCTGTGATGCCCAGATGCGACATCTGGGCCCTGAGGACATACACGGCGAACCCACTGTGCAGCTACCTAGCGCCTCGAAAAGGCCACGTGGGGGCCTTTTCTCTCTGGCAAACGTCTGGAAGCCTCTGCAAAGGGGAGGGAAGTCACTTGCGCCAGGCTAAAAGCTACGGCTTCTGTTCCAAAACGCGCAGACTGGACTGGGGGCGCTCGCGAGCCAGCGCCAGGCCCGGGGAGTGGCAACCGCGCAGCCGCGCAGCGCGAAGGCCCGCGTCCCACCCCCGTCCCTGGCTCCGGCCGCCTGTCTTGATGACGTGGTGGCAGAGACATGAAAACGTCAGGGCCGAGTGCCGGGCAGGAAGGCCTGGGGGGTCGGCACCCCGGGAGAGTCAGCTCCACGACACGCACAGGGGGCCCTTTCCCAGTGTCTCTGTCGGGGCAGCAGACTCGACCCAGGACGGGGAGTGACCACACGGGGCTGCCAGCCCGGCCACCGGGCGGGCGGGACTTCCCTCAGGCCCTGGGGACCCGGAACATCACGTCCACAGGCGCTGGCGGAGGACCCACTGCCCACAGTGGGCTCCGACACGGGGCCTCACGCCCCACGTGTCCCCAATGCCCATTTCTCCGACCCGAGGAAGCAGCCTGCTGTTTTACAGGCGAAGCGGCAAAGAACCTCCGAGAGTCAGGGGTGACGGTGGGCACCCTGCCCGGTCCGTGCGCGGGCCCCATGGGCGCGGCCAGCTCGCGGTCCCGGTCACCACCGCCCGGCTCGGAGGACAGAGCGCGCGTGACCCGCAGCCACCGAAATCTGTTGGCAAATACCGAAAAGGGGGAAAGGACCTAAAAGACATGTCCTCGCGGCGCTCAACGTGCCCTTAGGTTTCGCATCTGCGCGCAGAGATGCCAAACACGCCGTTTGGGGCGCTGGCCAGTCTCTCGTCGGTCAGGGGCCACCGAGCAGGAGGGTTCACGCGTCCCCGCCTTCGAAAATTACCCAGAGACGAAAACAGGACGCCTCCCAATGCCAGAGGCGAGGAAGCCGGAGGCGGCGCTGTCCCTTGCGTTTGTGTGTTGCCTTTCCGGACGTGCGGAGGACGTGGGGTGCGGGGAGCCTGGGGTGCGAGGAGCCTGGGGCACGGGGAGCGTGGGGCGTCGGGAGCGTGGGGCATCGGGAGCGTGGGGCGCCGGGAGCGTGGGGCGTCGGGGAGCGCCGCTGGGGCCTCCCCCCGCCTGCCGAAGCCGCGGGGAGATGGGAGCGGAGAGAGACGGTCCATCCGTCTCACTCGGGGTGTTTACATGTTCCTCTACCCGAAGAAGACAGTGTTTACGGAACGGAGTGTCGGGAACGTTGTGTGACAACACACTTCTCTGGGCGACTTTGATCTCCCTCCGAGGCGGCATTGGGAGGCAGGGGGCGGCGGGGCAGAGGCGCGTGTCCCAAGGAAAAGAGATGACGGCGCTACCTGCTGGCTGCACTTATGACAAAACTCCTGTGAGATCCACGGATGACCTGGCGTGGGTCACCGGCGGGGACCCCACCAGCCAGGCCCGCAGCGGCCCCTCGCTGCGCTGGTGACGGTGGTCGGTGCGCAGAGGCCACCGGACCCTGGCGGGGAAGGGGGACCGGGCCACCCTCCGGCCCTCCTCGGCCGGCCTGAGCCCGCCCCACGCCGCCCTCGCTGTGAGACCGGGAAAGTGGAGCCTGTGAGATGTCCAGTGACCTCGTTCCATCGTCAAGGTGTGACAAACCGGGCACGAAAAGAAAAGAGAGAAAGACCACGCTCGGCGACACCCCACGCTCCCCGACACCCCACCGGCGGGGGCGGGAGGACACGCTCTCGATCAGGTTTCCGCATCCAGTGTCACCCCAACCTCTGAGGCAGCAGTGCCACCCTCTCGCATGAAGGATGAAAAAGAGGTGAAGAACTTGTAGCAAATCACCCGAAACTGCACACCCTGGAATGAGCTAGAACTGCAAAGCCGGGGTATCAGTCCCCAGAGTCCAGGGCTCCTGCATCTGTCATGCAGCTGCCATGACCCTGAGGACACCCCAGCTTCGCCTGGGAGGAGCAGGGACGCGGGCTGCACTGCGCCCTAGCCGTGGGGCCTTGGGCAGAGGTCACAGTCTCCCTCAGGTTGGCATCCACGAAATGGGGACACAGATAGGACCCACCTAAAGCTCTGAGTGAATTAAAGTGTTAAAATTTAATTTTAACAAAAATAAAATGAAATAAAGCTTCACTTTAGTTTTCTTCAATTCATTAAATTGAATCAAATTAACCTAGAATTAAAATGCGACCTACCTAAAGCTGCGTGCGAGTTAAAGGAATTAATACATGTAAAACAGAACAGTGCCTGGCGTGTTCGAGCGCTTTATAAACGCTCGTAGCATCACAACCATCACGATTCTTACCTTGCTCACGGCCCAGAGACGTCACTTGGGGCTCATACTTTGGGTCTGAAGAGTAATCTGTGTAAGTTTTATGCAGCAGTCAACACGAACATGATTTCGAAATCACTTCTTACAATGTCCCACCCTCGACCAAAACATCTGGTTACTTAGCATGCTTTTGTGGAATGGAGTCGCTAGGGCTGTGGGGACAAAGGACCACGAACCAGGTGGCTCGGAACAACAGAAATGTATTCTGAAGTTCAGAATCGAGGCGTGAGCAGGGCCGCGCTCCCTCCGAAGGCCCTACCGGAGGGTCCCTCCCTGCTTTCTCCAGCTTCTGGCGGTTCCTGGCTCCCCGCAGAGGTCCTTGGCTTGTGGCACCATCACTCCAATCCCTGCCTGTCCTCACGTGGCCCCCTCCCTAGGTGTCCCTTTCTCAATTCCCCTCTGCTCACGAGGACACAGGTCACTGGACTGGGATTCACCCTACACGAGTGCGACCTCCACCTAACTTTTCTTGTCACTTAAAGAAGATCGAGAATTCGTGATTTTTTTACTTTTACTTTTAATTGAGATATAATTGAGGTATAAGTGACAAACTGATATATACAAATATTGTCACGTTGGACACCTGAAACTAACAATGTTGTATGTCAATTACGTCACGCCTGGCAACAAGGTCACGTGCATAGGTACTAGGAGTTGAGACTGCGATGAAGCTTTTGGGGGACACAATTCAACCCACAACAAGGACTCTTGGGAAACAGGAGTAAAGGGAAGTCTGGGCCCTGGCTCGGCACGGCTGTGGGTTCCAGCAGAGGGCCATGGACCGGACCCGGACCAGCACGCACGTAACCCGCTGGACCGAGAGCCCCCTCCAGGAGACAGCGGAAGTCCTCACCCACTTCACCCGGCTGCCGTCGGGTCACGAGGCGTCACAGCGTCCCGGTGCCCTGCCACCTGCTGGTCGTGCTGCAGGCACTCTGGGATGCTTCCAGGCCACAGGAGCACGCTGGCTCTGAGAAGCGCTGAATTGCAGAACGACTCGGCCGTGGCCTGAGGGCCACAGCGTCCACCGTGAGGACGGCAGCCCTGGCCAGACGATGCAGGAGGCATGAGCCACGATGGCCGCCCCTGGTCAGACACTCTCAGGACGCTCGGCTGCCCGGCTCGAGAGACGCCGGAGTCCCGCGTGCTGTCATCATGGAGTCAGCGTCTCATTGTACTCTTGCTGCACAGTCACTGGGGGACGGTGCCGCCATCAAGGGACAGGTACATCAGGCCCGGAAATACCTGCTGGGGTTTGAAGAAACGGTGCAGCTTCCATGCAGAACGAATCCCGACCGTCTCTCATCAGCGCAGAGCCACTCACGGTGGCCCGCGTAGGGGCTGCGTGTTCCACTGGACAACTGTCCCCTCAGAGCGCATTAAAATCTTCAGAGAAGAAAAACGTAGCTCAGTAAAAACTTATTTTATAGCCCTGATAGTTTGGTGAATTTTAGTAAGACCACACTGCTTAAGGATTTAACCCAGAAAACACGGAGATTTTATAATTTAATAGTATTTTGATGTACATTTTACGTAAGCCCCCCCGCCCCCCATTTGGAAAGGCATGACAGGACCCCTGGACATGACACTGCGCTTGACGTCTTGCCTGCCGCCATGTGACCCTGTGGGCCTGGACACCCGCTTTCCTGAAGAGATATACAGGTAAGTGTGGGCCGTTTTTTTTTCAAAAGTTGATCTGCTGTGTCATGGCCATCCGCTCAAAAGACGGACTTGAAAGTCTGGCTCGGCTGTGAGTGTGAAGGAAGATGGAGCCAGGCGACCGTGATGTACCGCCGAGGGAAGGAAACGAAGAGGAGCCGCCTCTGGGGCCCCGCCTCCACCCACCGCCACCCACCGCCACCCACCGCCACTCCACCGCCACCCACCGCCACCCACCGCCACTCCACCGCCACCCACCGCCACCCACCGCCAGCGCCAGCACCGCTGGCGCATTCCGCCCGGGATCCTCCAACGCTTGGCGCTGGGCGGGCGCAGAACCGCCTCTTGGCACGTCCCGGACGCCGGCTTGAGCGATTGTGCTCAGGTGACCTCGCCGACACCCCGCGCCAGGCGGGGCGGCGGAAGGGGCCTGAGAAAGCGGACGGAGGGACCGGATGTCGAAGTGAAGGGGCGCCGGCGCCTCCAACGGAGGAAAGGCTCCTGCCACTCGGAACCCGACCGCGGAGTCCCGTCTCGTTTTCACGGAGATTCAGCGTGTAAACGGCAGTGACGCGACTCTGCGACCCTCCGGTGCGGCAGACGCTCCGTCCCTGCGAACGCTCACTGCTGAACGCGCACCGCACCCGAGGCCACCCGGACACGGCGCGGCCCGGACCCCCACCCCGCGGAGCACGGGGACGCGGGCGCCTGCGCGGGGCCCACGGCGGGACCCACGGCGCGTCCTGGCCCGCGTGGCGCTTCGCTCCGCCCCACGCGTCCCTCTGGGTGTCGGGTATGGAGGAATTCCTAAACGACACTGGGCCTTACACGGATGTAGACAAGAAAAGGGGTCCCCTCTGCCCCCTGAGTCGTCACCTGCAGTGAAGATGCTCTAGAACTGTGTGTAAAAACTTAAAGGCGCCCCGGCAAATGCCATGAGCAGGGATGGCTGCAGACGCCCATGGCCAAGGAGCAGTTCTAGTGACATCTAGTGGCTGGAGCCGGCGACAGCCCCTCCCCACGCCTTCGCCGCCAGGGCACAAGCTGTCACAACCTTCGAGCCCTGTCCTTCCTCAGACATCCTCAGAGACTCGGGTTTCAGTAACCGCTGCCAGGCCCGGCTAATGCCCGCGCTGGAAGCTTCTCTCTTCCCCGGGGGCGGAGCCTCTCCCCTCCCCCATCTGCCAGCCCCTCCCCCACCCGCAGCCCTGGAGGGATTTGTTTGCTGTTAAATCACAGTTCTGCCCTTTGGTTAAGTTCACGGAAGAGTCCTTTGCCCCGTCGCTGTAGGCGTTCTTCGTGAGCGCTGCACCGATCAACGAGGACACCTGAAACTCGAGCGGGAAACGCCAGCGGGCGGCTTGGAAGGGGCGTCCTCAGAGCTCCGTGGGAGCTGGATTTTGCCCAGGCGCAGGGTGACACGGGGACAGCAGGGGACGACGGTACGAAGGACACCAGTGGATTCGCATCCCTGTCTCCCCCTCGTGCATATTCCCAGCACTTCCATTTTGTTCAAATGTTGTTAAGAGGCGTCTGTTAGAGCAATGGTTCTGAGCCTGGAAAGTTTGGTCGTGGAGGCTCAGAGAAACGTAGTATCGCTCTACCGAAGCAGTGGTACAAGGCGTTTCTCTTACAGAAGCCCCGGGTCACGGCTGGGCCCGCGGAGATCCTGAACGCGAATGAACTCGCTTCGCCCCGAGCACGCATGCTCTGTCCCATCTGACCTCAACTCAGCACGCGCATCGGCGCTAGCCGCCACCAAGGCCGGTTACCGTGGCACACCACCCCGACCGTGCCATTCGAGGCGCCTCATGCCTGCCGTTCAAGCTACCTTCAGGACTATCTGTCAAGATAGGAAATAGAGATACTACCATATCCGTTATTTTCAATGAAGTAAATGGGAAAAAGTAAGAATTTGTCTCCAAAGTTACACAATTAGTGACATACTAAGGACTAGTAGACACCCCTCCCTCGTTCCGGGCCGGGGCTGGCACGCTTTCCTAATGCAAATTCTCTCAACGACCTGAGGGCCGTCGTCCAGTTCGCACCATTTGTCAGGAGCGAACTTCTCTGGATGCAGAAAAGCACGAGCTGGGGCTTCCCCAGAGAGGGACACACGGGGCTGCCAGGGGAGGGACCCATCCTACCTTGACCCCCACAGATGGCGGTTCAGGCTGCAGGCTGCGCATGTGGAGGTGCCAACCCTTGGTCTGTGCAGGTGACACATCCGATGTGGCGTAGCACACAACCTGCGCAGCCGTCGACAGCAGCTTCTGGGTGTGTTCGACGCCCTGCACTTCTGCCTGCCGGCCTGGGGACAGGCGTGGCGGGATCCCCGCTTTCTGGCACCTGCGTGGCCCACCTACGGCGCTGGCTCCCAAGCAGAGGAGGAAGGAAGTCTGACCGCTGGCGTCTCCAGGAAACTCACCTCCCAGGTCGAGTTTCCGAAGACAGCGAGAAACTAAAAGGCAGGGATTCAGAAGGAGAAAACATTCAGGTAACGGCCTGGAGTCTGGGGACTGACAGTGCGACAGTCTCGTACAGAGGACCCTCCACGCCCGGCGTCACACACAGGCCGGGTGTGTGCCGGAGTCACCCAAAACAGCCAGTCCGTGCTTGCGCAGTTATGATCTGACATCCAACGGGCAAGAAAAGTTGGGTATTTAATTGAAAGGTCTGCTCTTAGCCGATTATGTGGTCATGTTATGGTCACAGCACCCAAACAAATCCTAATCTACATCCGAAAGAGACCACCCAAATATTCCAACACGTCGACGGTTTCTGCAGGCAGTCCGTCCCCACGGCCTGCTGGCCTGCGGTCAACGGTGGCGGCGCATTTTTTTTTTTTAGTTCTGACTTCAGTGCTTCATGAATTGACAACAGACCCTGGATTAGTTGGTGATTTAATTTCTTCTACTCCCTGGATGTAAACTTAGTAACAAGCTGGGATTACTCCCCGGGTAAAGTGCTGTGAGCCGTGCCTGGTGTGGCTCCCTGGGGCGGGGGAGCTTTCAGTGGCATCTGTTATGCGTGCAGAGAACTTCGCAGGCGTTAAACCAGAATCTGGGGTAACTGCACAAACCAAGACCCCTCCTGCAAACAAGCAGAATATTCATTTTTCTAACTAAAAAGATTCCATTCAAATGGTAGCTGAGTCATTTCCCTAGAGATAGTCAAACATCACAGAGAAAAAAGTTTTCAGTAAATAATTTAAATCTCTCTGTTCCACTCTCAGTTCCAATAAAGATGGCAACTCAAGAAAAATGGCACACCAAAATCCTCGCACACCAAAATTCTCAGTTCTTCTCGGTGCGTTCGTAGCACTTACTAAGATGCCCGTGTTCGATTAGTGGCATATTAGAGCCAGCGGACACCCCTCCCTCCTTTCTTGCTGGGGCCGGCACCCCTTCCTAATTCAAATTCTCTTTCTCAACAACCCCAGGGCCGTCCAGTTCGCAATATTTGTCAGCATTTTAGCAGAACGGGCGTTAAAATACCGACCAAAATCAAAACGATACATTCATTGCTATCGAAAAGCTTAAAATCAGGAAGAAGACAATAAACACATGGACGTTTTCACGAGGACCGGCAGTGAAAGGTGGGCCTGACCACGAAGCATAGCGACAGAACACGTCACTGGGATCGAATTCGGAGAATGTGGCACTTCGGAGAACTGGAGACCCCTTCTCCAGCCCCGCTCCCCACCTCACTGAAGGGCGCCGCAGCTGCTGCGGAGTTAAGGAGGCCGGAAGGAGAAGCTGAGCGAACCTGAAAACGCTCTTTTTTTGCACATTTTCGATAAAGGACTGATCTGTTTTCTTCCTTCAAATCAAGGTAAACGTGGGGAAAAAAGCTCGGAAAGCTGCATGCCGACCTCCCCGTCGCTCCGTTGCTGCGTCTCATGAAGCTAACCAAATGATGGATGGCAAAGCCACTTGGGCAGTCGCCAGTAGCTACCTCCTTCTGTTCTGAGACCTGCATCCAAATTTGAGCCTGTGAAATGGCTCGGGTGATCTTAATTTGACAGTTGTCAACATTTCAAAATCATTGCCAAGTTCAACCAAATGGAAGTCTTTGACCAGGCCCGGCTCTCCGTGTATGTGTGTGCGCGTGTGTGCGCGCGTGTTGTGTGTATCAGAGAGTTGCCAGTCTGAGCCCGTGTGAGACACCTGTGCACCCTTCCTCAGTCACGTCTCATTAGCGTCTCTCCACCTGACGGGTCCATGCGTGGGGGAGGGAGACGGCATTTCACCTTCAATATGTCTGGCCCAAGAAGGAGCACAATCTGCAGACGAAAATTTGGGGGTAGCAGATTAAATGAACGAAACGTTAAAATCGGAAAATGAGAAAATTATAGCCCCAAATTATAGAAACTTTCATATAAAAAAGAAAGAGGATATAAACGGCTCATAGTAAGCGTTACAGATTCAGTGCCTATATTTTCCAGCACAAACATCTCAGTCTCAGCTAAATCTGAGGACAATTGAACTGATTCGACATCAGCCGAAAAGCAATCACAAAGGAATGAAAATAATCATGAAAACAACAAGGCGTTTCTGAGATTTGCCACGTACAAGATACCTGATTTGAAAATGAAACTATTGGCCAATATGGAAGCACCATGGGGCAGCTCCGGAAATAAAAACGCAAAAATATGTCCGTGCTTCACGCAGGGAGCGCGTCTCTGCATTTGTGAATTTCTTCATTCTGTAACGCACGCTCACCAGACCCGAGGGCCCAGGATCACGGAAGTGTGACCAGAAGGTAAAAGATATGTTTTGAGAACGTTTGTCCTTTTTTTCCAGTTTCAGTATTTTGGGAGGACTGTTTCTCGAAAAATCAAGTCTCCCATAGGAGGGTAGATGCCTACGTCCGAAGCCTTGTTAGATAACGGGGGGTCGAAACAGCATGTTGTGTCTAACCGACGTTTGTGGAGTAAATAAACGGCGGGTCAGTGTGCAGGAACAAATCCGTAGAGAGAGATATTGCTCTTAAAAGTCGAGATATGGTTTTTGGTTAATACTGTATTTCCAAAACTATCACCAGCTAAATTGTGCTGAGTTCATAAGTCATGAAGATATTGTCAGTTGGCTTTAATGTCCTATAATCAGCTCAGTGGAACAGTAACCAAGCAAAAGTCTATGGAAGGTTCTAGATCTCGTGACGTAATCACAACCAGAGCCGTGAAGAGCTCAGTCTCCCTGGTCACACGCTCTGCCTTGTAGACGTGTGGGCAATGCTGGGGTGCATCTGCGAAGACAGCGTAGACCCCCCAGCCCCACCTTTTACACGAGGCCTCACGCAGGCGAGCCGGGGGCCCCGACACGCCTTGGCCTTGCTCCGTGGTGGCCGTGCAGCCCGGCTTGTGCAATGGCCAGGTGCGCCTTCGTGGGCTTGAGAGACGCCTGTGGACGGCTCCAACAGTTCCGAGAGGCACAGGGGTCTCTTCACGTTTCCTGTTGACGGTGAACGTTTGTTTGAGGACCTGCAGCGGTGATAGGCTTTCAAGACGTCTGTCAGCAACAAGAAAGGATTGTCCCCAAACACCCGAGGCTACTACTGTCCCTGTGCTGGAAGCTCAGCTGTTAGGAAGAGGAAGAACCTCAGACTTTCCACTATTAAACCTGCAAAGTTGTATTCCAACATTTTTGTTGTTGTTTTTAATTAAACCCTTTATTTTGAGATTATAATGGATTTTCAAGCAGTTGCAAGAAATCATACAGAGACCCTGAGCGCCCTTCGCCAGTTTCCCCACGGGACATTGGCACCAGCGGGACATCGACACTGATTCAGCGAAGACACAGAGCCGGCTGACCCCATCAGGACGCCCGCGATGCGATGTCGCAGCCACGCCCATGTCCGCCCCGCCCCGCGCTCCTTCGCCGGGGGCCGGGGCACCCGCCGCCTGCTCCGTCCGCATCCGGGCGCCCCGTTTCGTTGCTGAGCACGATTGCACGGCACGGGCCACGGAGCTGGGTTCCCTGCCCGCCGCTGGCCGGCATCCGGGTGTCGCTCTTAGGGGTTATCACGGATAAAGCCGCGCGGTCATCCGTGCACAGCGTCGGTGCGCAAATATGCTCCCTCCTCTGGGGTACACGCCCAGGAGGGCGGTGTGGGGGTCCTAGGGTCAGTGTACGTTTCGCGTTTAAAGAGGGGCTGTGCCACGTTGCGTTCCAGTTGGGGCTTAAACGTGTACGTTTGGGGAGACGCAGCTCAGTCACAGCAGGGCTGGAGGTCCAGTTCCCAAGGAGGTCTCCGCTGCCACGTGGCCGTGCCTGACACGCCTGGCAGGGTTCGGGGGACCGTCCCGGCAGCCTGGCCAGCATGGACATCTAGGCCCCGCGCCCCCAGGCCTCCTCTGGTGGCGGTGGAGGGCTGAGGGACGCAGTTTTCCGTGTTTGGCTGGAGTGGAACTGCTCTTTGGGGCTTGTTTT
>NW_024340849.1:1806234-1827410 GCF_902729225.1 Pteropus medius | reverse complement strand
ATGATGATGATATGATGATGATGATGACAGATAGATAGATAGATAAATAGACGATAGATGATACACACATATATACGTAGATGATAGAGAAAAAGACACATGAGGACATGGGTCAAGACTCGCCTTCCATGACTGTGGAGCTGGACGTAATCTGCAGGGCCGGCAGCCAGAAAGGCGCGGCAGGTGCACGCCTCGCTGCTATTTGGAGTGTGGCTCAAGGATTACCTGAGGCTTCTTTTACCTGACTTCCATCTAGTGAGCCAGGCCCACCAGGATAATTTCCTTTACTTAAAGTCAACTGATGAGGGACTTCAATTACACCTGCCAAGTCCCTTCACAGCTGACGTAGGTCAGGGTTTGATTGAATAAATGGACAAAGGCGTGCGTATGCTGCAAAGTGGCAGCCTCTGCCTCCCGTCCGTCCTCGGCCAGGTTGAGCCGGCGCACAAGGAACCCTCGCGGGGTGGGGGAGGGGAGGGGCACGCACGTAAGAAGGAAGCTGCTTCTCCTAGGAACGTGCTTGCACCTGCTTCCTTTCGTCCTAGGCACAGCAAGCATCAGATCAACCTACTCTCATTCAAGAAATTATTCAAACGGTGCCGTGTGGTCCACTCCTGGGTGTACATCTTAAAGGGCTGAAAACCGGACGCACACAAGTCCTTGCTGGCACACGTTCAGAGCAGCACAGTTCATAACAGCCAAAAGGTGCAAAGGGTGCACATGCGTGTGGACAGATGAGCAGAGGAGCGAACTGCGGTGTGTCCATACAACGCGCCATGACTCAGCCTCACAAAGCACGAAGTACTGATACACGGCGGAATGCGGACGAAGCCTGAAAACGTTATGCTAAGCGAAAAACGTCAGACAGAAACGATCACATGCTGTGGTTCCGTTTATACGAAATATCCAGAATAGGTAAATCCACAGATAAAAAACAGGTCACGGGGTCCAGGCCTCGGGGTCGGCGGGAAGAGAAAGTGAGCGGCTTCCTCTGGCGGGGATGACGTTGCCTGGGGGTTGGATGGAGGTGGTACTTGCATGACGTTCCGAATGTACTAAATGCCACTGAATTTTATACTTTTAAACAATTAGTTTTATGTTATGTGACTTTGACCTCTATTAAAAAACGTTGTCACTTAATGGAAATGTGCTCGGAGGAAGAAATTTCTCTCGAGTCCCCTACCGTGGGTCTGCAGCGCCTCACAAAGGCCAGGCCTCTGTCCCTTGGTCTCCCATCCCTCGAGCAGCGCTGAGCAATGGGCATGTGACTCCAGCAGTGAGCGAGGGCAGGCTCTGACAAAGGCATCCGGTCAGGCCCCGCGCCCGGGGAGGAGGCAGAGGCCACGGCCCGGCCTGGAGTGGGCCTCAGAGTGACCCCGTGCACCCAGCCGCCCCTCCGTGCTCCAGGACCGCTGAAGACGCCAGGGAGTCTGGGGTGCAGGCAGGCACACACACCGTTGTCTGCTGCTGGGTCCCTGGCTAGTTTTGCCCTCAGAATGGTGCAAACTGAGACACACAGATCCCACATGAAACGCATGGCTCTTGTGTAAGAACTGGCCAGCCTCCCCCCCCCAACCCCACGCCCCGCAGGGGGCCTCCCTGAAGCCTGCGGGTCACTGGAAGGAGCTGAAAGGCAGGTCAGGCTCATTATCAAGGGCAAACGTTAGCACGTCCAGGGTTTGTCCCAAGGATGAGACGACCCAGGACGTGAAGTGGCCGAAGGCGCCCCGCGTGCCCGACGGGACTGGAGCTCAGTATTGACCTCGTGACACTGCTTCCCGGGGGCACTCAGCGTGAAGCCACTAAACAGCATGAGTTAAATGCCGATGGGCTTGGCAGCCCCTGCCCCTCTCCCCACGTGGAGCTGTTCCCCAAAGCCTAGAGCAGCTGTCCCAGGTGCACGGAAAGTCACAGAGCTTTCCAAAGATCCTGGGGCGGGGGCGGGGGGGTTCTATCATTCTCCTTGGTGGCACATTTCCAATCTTACTCACACTCGAGATTCCACAATTATCTTCCTATTTCTCCCTTTTTCACTAACAGTTTTTGTTTGTTGGTTTTATTTATCAAAAACCTTTTGTTATTATTATGAGAAAACATTGCAACTTCCCAGCCAGTTCACAAACGAAAGAGGTTATCCCAGGTTATTCTCCGAACTGCTCGCCCAACTGTCACTCATGAAGATTTTTCTTGCCAGTAGCCTGTGGTCCTTTGAAGGAGGTAGAGTGAAAATATTTTCTTGACTCTGAGAGAGGAACTTTAAGAAATCAGTGTTATATTAATGAAGGGTGGATTTCCTTTTTCTACAAATAACTGTTTGTGTACATAGCCTTCAAATAGCAGACCCAGATATGTAAATAACTGCACCTGTGAGAGGTTATTTACAGAAAAACATCTGTTCTATCTGGGGTCAAGATACAGAAGGAAAGTTAATTCACTTCCTAGTGTTTATACACAGAAAAAAAAAATGTCCTTTCCAAAACCTTTATATGCTAGGGGCTCTATTTGCCATCTTTAATTCACGAAACCCTACAAATCAGTCAGTTTTGATCCCATTTTACCAAGAAACTGAAGCTGAGAACCTGTTTAAGGTCATATAACCTAGAAGTTTTTCTTCACCTGGCCCTGGACCTCGGTGGCACCCTGCCCTTTGATTGACAGACAAATGCACCAGTTACCCCCAGGGGGGATGGGCCACACATTGACGGAAGTGTGGATTATTGTATTTGAATCTAAAAGTTTGAACATCGTTTCTGATATGAGACTTCTCCTTCCACCTAGTGACCTTGAACCTTCCTAGAGAAAGTCTGTGTGTACATGTGCGTGTCTTATTTTCTATAACTGCTCAAAGTAAGTGTTCATTTAAGACCAGAAAAACCAAGAAAGCTAAGCTGCTATTGGATTTAATTTTACCTCTTTGTTCGGATTCTCAAACTGGCTGTATATTAGACTCACTTAAGGGTGCTCCCCAAAAAAGCATTTCCTGGGCACCACCCCCAGACATTTAATTCAGTAAAAAAAAATGGAGACATATGAGGAATGCAAAGCAAAGTCCCACTTAACCCCCACACACACCATTTCCCATTAAAATCAGGACTAAATAGATATAAATGCCATCACCGCCACGTGCAATACAGGTTTTTCCGTCAATGTAGTGAAATAGGAAAAAAGGAGATAGAGAGAAAAAAAAAAAAAGTCAGAGTTTCCTTACTAGTAAATCCAAAATGATAAATCAAAAAACTCGTTGACTTGGTCCTGCTACATGGTAATACAAAAATCAATATTTACCAGCAACATAAAAACAGCAACATAAAAACAGGAAATGTAAAAAAGAGGAAGAAGATTCACTTCTTAATACAACAAAAACTACCAATTCCTAGGAATACTACTAAGAAGAAATACCTATATTCAAGAAAATATAAGCTTTATTGTTAGATGTAAAAGAAAGCATAAATAAATGGAAAATCATTTTCATGATGACTCTATTTTTAAATATGCTATTTTTCCTGAATGAATGAATGCATTCCCTAAATTCCCAATTGATAACTTGAAAGATAAATTGATAAGAGAATTTAAGTAAAATCTGGTTAGCTGATTCCAAATTGCATCTAAAGTGAAAATTACAAGACAACTATTGGATTTGAAGTGACCAAATATAAATTCTGCCCAAATCCTTAGCTGATTTGTATATGCACAGGGGAAACTTCAGGAAAATCAGTGGAAAACAGGAGTTAAGAGGTAAGATTTTTAGCAGGTGCCTATATCGGAGAAGACAAATTTGGAGTTTGAGTCTAGCCAGGTTAGTTGACTGCTAGAATATTCTTCAAAGGAATATAATAAAATGCAGAGTCTCTGCAATATAATACCCACGCTCCTAAGTATGCAACCAAAAATTAGCAGACAAAGAAAATAACGTAAAAAATGACCATAATCCAGCAAAAAAGCAGTCACTAAAAACCAGCTCCAAGATGACCTAGATATTTGAATTAGCAGAAAACGATTTTAAATCAGAGATTACAAATATCTTCATAATCTTGAAGGAAAAACAGTCACAGTGAATGGATGAAAGTAACAGCAGAGAAAGAAAAACTATCAAAACAACCAAATGGAGCTACAAAGCTAAAAACTACATTAACTGGAATAAAAACTGACTTTAAATAAATAAGTAAGTAAGTAAATAAGTAAATAAATAAATAAATAAAGCTACTGAATCAAATAAACAAATAATAAAAATAAATAAAACCTTACTGAATACGATCAAAGAGCGGGAGAAAGGTGCAGTAAACTAAAAATGAATTGATTCAATAATGCAATCTGAATGACAGAAAATATCAAGTGGGCTAACATACATGTAATTGGGAAGAGGGAAGAGGGGAAAACATAAAATTTAAGAAATAATGGGTGAGATTTTCCCAATTTATTGAAAAATATCGACTTAATTATCCAAGTCTCTCTATCACTTATTGGTTCTGTTTCTCTGGAGATCACCAATAGGACTAAATGTAAATATAAAAAGAAATTAGAAAATATTTTCGACTGAATGGTAATAAAAAACAAAACATATCAAAAATAGCCAAATTTAGCAGTGCTGAGAGGAAAATTTATAGATTTAAATGTTTTTACTAAAAAAGAAGAAATGTTTAAAAATGATTAAGTTTTCACCTTAAGAAGCTATAAGAGAACAAATTAAACATAAAATAGGTAGGATTCAATTCTTCTGTGAACCTAAAACTGCTGTAAAAATAGTCCATTAAAAAAAGGTCTCAAAGAAAAAAAATGTATGCCAATAAATTAGATAACTAGATGAACTGAACAAGGTCCTTGATGAACACAGCTGACCCAAACTAGCACAGAGGAAATCAAATATCTGAATAGACCTAAATGAATTTTAAAAATGGAATTCATTCTTGAATAGGAAAAACTCATTTCTCCTCTATGTTTCTCCTTTACTCTCTCTCACCCGCTGCCACACTCACAAGACTTCTGACACCAGCTATTGGGGGCAGGGGTGTCCCCACAAGGAGCAATTCCGTGACGCCAGCTGGGTGTCCTATCCTTTAATTCAGTTCAGCCTATGGCCATACCACCCTGAACGTGCCCGATCTCGTCTGATCTCGGAAGCTAAGCAGGGTCGGGCCTGGTTAGTACTTGGATGGGAGACCACCTACGAAGACCAGGTGCCATAGGCCTTAAAAAAAAAAAAAAAAAAAAAAAATCCCTCAGTTCTGACACTCTCTGCCTGGACAGAGCGTCGGATCCCGCAGGCCGCGGGCTCAGTCCCACGAGGCTGCCCCCACTTCAGATGCCAGTCCTAGGTCCAGATTGTCACTCGTGCTTCTGACCGATGGGCTACACACCAGAGGTTCCCTCAGCCCCTCCTCAGGTTCGCTTACTTTGCTAGCGCACTGCACAGACTCAGGGAAACTGCTTACTTACTGTTTACATGATTATTACAAAAGGTGATGGTAGAGGATGCGGATAAACAGCCAGATGGGAGTGACGCGGAGGGCAGGCGCGAGGGAAGGGGCGTGGCGTGTCCGTCCCTCCACGCACCACTGTCCCCATCTGCACCGCTCACCCATCTGCACCTCGGAGACTGAAGGGAGAGGCTCACCACACACGCAGGAATCGGGTGTCAACTCCGCGTCCGGCCCCTGGCCCTCTCTGCAGAACGGAGGGCAGGACCAGCACGGCCAAGCTCCTAACCATGGCTGCGTCTTCTGCCGGCCAGCCCCCACCCAGGAGCCACCAGACTCGCCTCGTTAGAACCAGACACTGCCAACCCCCGGGAGATTCCAAAGGATCGAGGACCTTCGTACCAGGAACTGGGGCCAAAGACTGAATCTTAGGACAGAAGATGCTCCTAGTGCTGTTGTCACTTAGGAAGTCACAAGGGTTTTAGGAGCTGGGTGCCAGGAATGGAGCAGAGCCATGTACACACATACACACATCATAGGTTGATGATAGATAATAGATTGATGATGATAGATGATAGATGATAGATAGATAGATGATAGATAGATAGATAGATAGATAGATAGATAGATAGACAGACAGATAGATAGGTAGATAGATAGATGATAGATAGATAGATAGATAGATAGATAGATAGATAGATAGATAGACAGATGATGGATGGATGGATGGATGGATGGACGGACGGACAGATGGATGGGTGATGGTAGGTAGGAAGTTAGAGAGAAAATGGATAGATGCAATCTCATAATTATCAATACTTCATATAAAGAAAATTTCAGGCCCAGATTGTTTCGCCAGTGAATTCTATCGAGCACTTGGGAAAGGATTTCCAGCACGCTCTTTCAGAAACAGCAGAGACGTCGTTCCCAAAGCTTTCTGTGAGGCCCAGACAATCATAACAAATCAGGAAAGACGTTATGAGAGAAAAAATTACACATCACTCTCTCTCATAAACATGGACATGAAAAAGGGTTAGCACAATATGAGCGAATTACATCCAGAAATACATAAAAAGTAGGGCTACGCAATGTTCACAAATTAGAATACTCAATATTGTTAAGATATCGATTCCCCAGAAACCGATATATAGATTCAGTTCATTCCTAACAGTGATGCCAGCATGCTTTCCAACAGAAATTTATAAACTGATCCTAAAATGTATAAAAAATGCGAAGGACCTAAAACATGCAAAAAAATATCGAAAAAAGATCAAGCCTGATTCTCACACTACCTGACTTCAAATTATAAAGTTACAGTAATCAATAGAGTAATAAATATCATTATAAAGTCATAATAACCGAGATATTGGCATAAAGAGAAAAAGGTTACATTTTAAAAAAATAAAAAATTGATTGATTCCAGAAATAGACCCACAATTCTGTGATCGACTTATTATGTAAAAGACATCAGACCAATGAAATGGCAAAAAGACAAGTCTTTTTTTTTTAATGCTTCTGCAGAAATTGGATATACATGTGGAAGAAAATACTCAACTTCTACCTTATACAATCCTCAAAAATTAGTTTGTGCAGCATATGACTCATCATAAAAGCTAATACTATGAAGCATCTGGAAGAAGACAGAGGAAAATACCCTCAGGATCTGAAGAAAGAGAAAATGTTTACGCCGGGCAAGGGCAAAGTGCAAAAGCCCGGATTCCCTGTCCTGAGGTTGCTGGTTACTGATTTTGCAGCAGATTCACCATCAAAATGAAGTTTTGTTGAAGCTAACGGTAAAGTTGCCTTGCGCGGCTCCACAACAAAAACCCCAAAGTTCTCTGGAAGATGAAACCTCAGGCTGGAATAAGTAGCGCGCTGTGTAAGGGCCCATGGGAAGCGGAGCCGTGTGCAGGCGAAGAATCTGATTGCAACTTATTTTCTCAAAACAGCCTCAGACCGAAATCGCTAACAGTCTCAAACATGTAACTTTGGAATAGTATGTACTGTGACGTCCTATCAATAAATGATAGTAAGTTTTAAAAAACTGAACTGATGAAACACAGATGGATTCACTATGAAAGACTGCGCTAAGGTTCTATCAAAGTGTAAACATTTTCTTAGCATGATTTTGGCTATTTTTCTTTACCCAAAGTATCAAGAATCAGTGATCCAGCCTCGCGAGAACCAGAAGGTCATGTCTCGGCCACTTGAAGGTGCCTGATCCGGTGCCAGCCAGGCCAGAGTCTCTGTAAAAACGCTCACTGAATCTCAGCCGGGTTCAAGACAAGGGAGCTGAACGCAGACAGCACCCAGCACACCCGCGTTCACGCCTCCCCGAGGACGGACGCCAGCGCGGCCGCCGGACGTTCCCCAGATGCTGCACAGAGAAGCCCTGTCCCTTAAACACAGAGGCCACAACACACAGATGCTTCTGGGACTTCTGACCCGCCCAGGGGAGAGGCCCGGCCGCATCCCTCACCTGCATCCAAGTCGATTGGTCGGAAAAGGGGAAAAAGGGTTTGGGCAGCGGGGTAAGAGGAAGTCAGGTTTAGTTAAATATTTAAACGGCCGTGTCTGATGCTGTGTAAACAGAGACGGTAACAGAGCCTGTGATCTTCCTGTTTGTTTTGACATTGACTTTCTGTCCCGCTCCGCCAGCTTATGCTGGGAATTTTTCAAAGGTCTCAGAATCAAAAAGTAAAATTCAAATAAAGGGGGTGAGGGGGGATGGTTGATTTTTATTACATTGTTTAGGATCTAGTTGCTAAGAAAAATAGGCAAAGAGAAAAATCCACCCAAATTTGCTTTGAAAGGTAGCAGTAGCACCGCCATCTGCCAAACACGATGATGTCCCCAAAAGCCAGAGCACGAAAGGAATCGGGACAAGCCGAAGGGGGCGCAAGGCTTGGGAGAGAGGAAATCACGCGATCGCACCCCCCCGAAGTGGAAAGCGCCCTGCGGTCTCACAGATGTCACCCATTTGTTCTACTTGCATGGTGACCTGTGTCCCTGCAGGAACTTGTCACTTCGAGCGTCCTATTTCAGGACACAGCTGGGCGGCGCAGCTCAGCTCGCAGACACGGGGGAGGAGATGGGCTCTGGAACGAGACGCGCTCCCTGGCGTGGGCTGCACCTGGGGAGGTGGGAGACGCGGTCACAGCCGGCCCTGCCCCAGAGGCGACCCCGCAGGAAGACGGGCGCTGGACACCCGGGAGCGTGGGACCCTCGGCAGCAAGCAGCACGGCCGAGCCAGGGGACACACATGGCTCCTTCCCGTCCAGGCCCGAAGCCAGCGATGCCCCCGCAGAGGGCCGCAGTGGCCAGAACAGCATCCAGAACGCGCCCCTCGCCGCCCGAGGCCTCGCCCCGCTGGTGCCGCTGCACCGCGGCCCTCGCAGCGGGTCGATCCGGATCAGGGTGCGGTTGCCTTCGGCTTCATTCCTCCCGAGCCGCGGCCTCAAGTCCGGCATGTCGGCCCCGGGACGCACGCGCTCCGGCCACCATCGTGCGCGACATCGGCGGACCCTCGGGGCGCACTGTGCGAAGGCACGACGGGCCCCAGGAGTGTGGCGCCCCAAAGCGTATCCGTGCGCTGGGCAGGGCCCAGGTGAGACACGGGACAGGGCCCAGGTGGGTGGGACAGAGGACAGACCCCAGGCGGACATGGGGCGGGACAGGGCAGGTCACGACAGCTGCCTAGAGGGACCGTGTTGCGCCCATTCCCTCCAGGGGCCGCTGAACCGCCTGGTCCCCAAACGCCGAAGCCCGAAGTGTGGCGGGTGCGCCCCGCCAACATAGCCGTGTGCACGGGCCGCCGGGATGGCCCCGGGGGGTTGGTCTGGGACGGCGGGCCGGTGCCACCGGGTTGGTGACGTTCCTGCTGTTTGGGAGTCGGGCTCGCCCGGGAGCCTCGCGGAGGGAGGGCGTCTCGTCCGGGTGGCGGCGTGGCAGGTCGGCCGAGCTTGTGCAGGGGACCGGGCCGGCGTTGAAGGGCTGCTCAGGCGGGCGGGGACCCGGGAGGCTGGCGACTCCTGGGCCCAGCGGGCAGCTGCGGGTGGGGGGCGGGCAGACCGAGGAGGAGCGGCCGGATGCCCCCCAGCCGCCGCTTCTGCCCGCTCTCCCCTCTCCGTCCTTCACACCCCTCAGGTCTCCAGTCCCGACTTAAATCCGAAAGTGCCGCGCATCCCGCCCCGCGCCGGCCACGTCACTGCCCCCTCCAGCATGTGCTCCCGCGAACGTTCTCAGCCCCGGCGCCCGCCGCTGGGCGCAGGCGAGGAGCCGCACGTGACCTTGTCCTAAGCACACAGGAGGAGGCGTTGAATTTCAAGGGTGACCCTGAGGAAGGACAACGGCAGCCCAAAGCGGGCAAGAGGGGCGACGGGGGGCTGTGGGAGCATCTCAGCTCCAGGAGGGGCGGAGCCGAGGACCCCAGGCGCAAGGGTGGAGGGGGAGGCGCCAACAAGGACGAGTTAGAGGCCACCGGGTGGGAGGCAGAGCAGACACCGCTGGAAACCGCAATCAGCACAACGTGGACCGGCCAGCACGCAGGAACTAACAGTCAAAAGGATGTGACTGGTTTATTTTGTAAAGAAAAATCCTGGCCAAACACCCCAAGATATTTCCTCAGAAACTCCAGACATGACCACCGCCCAGGGCAGTGTCCCAGCCTTAGATTCGCTGAGACCAAAGCAACTCGATGGAATGACTTCAGCGACGAGAAGCAAATGGAACCAGACCCTCAACTGACACGAGTTGAGATTACCGTGGTTTAAAAAATAGATAATATGGGTAGACACCCTCACACCGTGGGAAGGGAAGGCAGAGCGCTCTGTGATTTCAGGGGATGTGTTGCTTTTTGATCCGGCTGGAATCTGGGACAGTAACAGAACTTTCTGTGCCTGTGAAAGCAGAGCCCCAAGGAGAGCACGACCTCTTGGCGGGGAGGCCGAGGCGCTGGAACAGCCCGTCCCCCGGAACAGACACAGCTCTGACGGGCTAAAGGTCACGGAGCCGAGGAAGAGGGGTTTTATCAGCATTCCACGAGATTCCATACACACCCTCCGCCGGGCGGAACGGATTCTTTAGGAAATGAAACACTCATTTTAACAACTTCGCATGTGTTTGCATTTCTTCCTCTCATACTTGGAGCTCATTGGGAAACCCAAACATGAGCACGGAGAAATCATTAATCGATAAATTCTCCGCTCCCCCGTCTCCCCGAGCGCGGGCCGACACCAGGCGAGGCTCCCATCTGTTTGGGTGTAAACAGTCCCGAGCGTGTAGGAAGCGCCCCTTCCATTCATTACTGTCACGGATTTGAAAAGAAAAAAAGCAGAGGTCATTTATTAGAGGTTATTTTTCATGCAAAACACCCCGCGTTAGCTGTCACTCAGAAGGAGTTGGTGGACGCCCTCCCTCGTGTATTGACAGGGCTTCGGGTCACAGCCTTTTCCGGCACTTGGAGGCCCCGAACCTCTGATTAGTGCAGTATTTACACCCTGCAGTGCAAGGGCTCCCCCACGTCCCCCGCAGAAGGCATGAGGTGCCGTGAATTCGTTCGGCCTTTAGTCCAGACTAAGCCTGAACCCTGAATCCAAAGCAGCCTGCGTTGAACTCTACGACTTTGTCTCGTGGAGGCTTCTGGGTAACGGGGTGCCAGTGAACCCTGGGGACGGGATCAGCTTTCCAACCAGGAGCACCAGGTGAGGGAGGGCTTCTCGGTGACATCGGTGGGTGCCACCCACGCGGGCTACTTTGACCGACCAATGCCATTTACATTTATGCCTAAGACGTTTTCCCGTCCACGTCGGCCCCGGTGTCATGGCCTCGGCAGGGTCTGAAATGGGGCGGACTCACGGGAAGCGCTGAACTGCCACACCATCCCCTACAGGAAGGGACCACTCTGCGGTCACCCCTTACAAGGAAGCGGCTCCCTCTGCCAGTGCAGGGTCAGCCTCTGCCGTTTTTACTTCGCCAAATCACTGCTGCGCCTCCCGAGACATCTGCACTGACCTTCACCTGGCTGTGGCTCTAGCCGCTGGTTGGGACTGCCATACGTCAGTGTCGCCGGATCTACGAACTTGACGTCAGTTTGAGGAGTGACTTTTTTTTAATAAAACGTCACCTAGGAGAGACGCTGGTGAGCTGTGGCAGACGGAGCCCTCTCCCAGGGCCCCCGAGGAAGAGGCTGTGCTTTCGCAGAAACAGAGTTTACGAACGCCCCTTGTCTGAGATCGAGCCGCACTGTGGCTTTGAGGAGACAGATGTGCTGTTAACGGCCCGTCTCCTGGGGACCAGCACTGGGGGACACCCGGTGTGACTTCCGGCTTCCACAGGGACCTCTCTCGTCTCACGTTCCCTCACCGCATCGGAAACTCTGAGAGTCATTTAGACGTGTCTAGCCGGGCAGGGGGTGCGGTGAAGAAATGTTTTAATTTCGTGTTTTCGGCTGCCCGCTCTGCCCGAGTCCTGGATGGAACTCTGCCTCCCACGCACCACCGTGTGGGCTTAGCGGGTGAACAAGCAGGAGGACGAAATACCCGTGTTCTTGGAAAGGAAATGCATAAGCAGCATTTAAACTTTTTCTTTTAATTCTGCATATTTGTGGCGGTCGGGAAGCTGGTTTGCAAAGTGAAATGAGCAGCTCTCACTCAGTGAGCCGCCCCTGCATGCCGACGTGGCTGCTACCTGAGTTAATCTCACACATTACTTGAAACTCGGGGTCATTACCCCGATGGGGCCGGGTTTCAGTCCCGGCTGGGGGCACTGAGCTGCAGAGAGGGAAACCGGCTGGTCTGAAGCCGTGGCTAGGTCGGGGATGGCAAGACAGAGACTTGAACTTGGCTCTGACCCTGGGCCGGCACTCTTAGCCATGAGGCTGTTGAAGATGTGAATTTTCTCCATCGGTTTTCATGCTCTGCACCTTGGGGGTGACGGGCAGGACACAGGAGGTGATGGCATCACCGTGGACCACTGGTTCTGAAGAGAGCTGACCCACAGTGGTTGAATGCCACACCAGGATGACAGGGACACCGGCAGGGGCTGGACGAGGAAACACAGGTGCTTGTCGCTTCCGGAAGCAGACTGGCACACCGGCCTTGTGACTTGTCCTGTGCACATCTGATCTGTTAAAATGCAGGTACCAACATGAACCCCTAAAACAGAGGCAACGGCTCGAGGGTCACTCACTGTTCGGAGCCACCCGCCCCGAGGCGCCCCTGTGCGACTGTGTGCCAAAGCCGAGGGTGGCCACGCAGAGGAGAGTCACCATGTGACGGAAAGAGCCCACCAAGGCCCCGCAAACATCACCCCACAGATGTCACCACACACGGTCACGGCAGCCCAGCCCTCTGCCGAGCGGCTAGGAGCAGCTCGCACGCCCGACACATGTACGGGCCACGAGCGTGCCGAGCGACAGGGAGGGAGGACGCCTGGGGGTCCACCAAGGACGGCGCTGTCCCACGGACACAGGGACCGGGGTGTGTGGTCAGCACGGCTAGACTCCCAACGCCCCGCCGTCTGTGCTGGCTCACGCAGCGGACCGCCCTGTCGATTTGCTTCCTGTGCACACGGCGACATTCTTCCATTCTGCCATCAACAAGCACCCCGTCCCCCTGGAAGGGCCCTGCCCGGGCCACTACGGCGGGCAGGGCAGGTGGACAGAGGGCGCGGGCGGCTGGGCGCCTCACCGCAGCATGAATTCGGCCCCGAGCTCGGCACGTGGCGTCCTATCGGCCGTGCAGGCACCGTGACAGCCACTCTGCTTGAAGGCCACGTCCCGTTCCCAAGAGCGAAGAGGACGGGCGTCCTGGGGGCCATCCGGACGGTCCCCGGGGGGCTGGACACGCTCGGAAACAGACGCAAACGCATCTGCTCAGTGAAACTCGGCCACGCACGAGCTTAACTCGCCACGGTGGTTCGGCGGCGGCTCCGTGTGGCTTTTGGCTGAGTGCGCTGGGAGAAATCGCGTGTGCACAGACGTAAACTTTCTACCCACGCTCTGCCCCCACTCGGAATACGCCCCCTCCACGTCCAGGCTCCAAGTCCTATGAGAAGATGTCTACACGAGAGCCACCCTGCCACGCAGACGCGTGCCTTGCCGATCTTAAAAGTGAAGTGCAAAGAGGCGTTGTCGTGTGTTCGTGGGGGCAGGCCGCCTCTCCCGCCCTCCGCCCTGCACCCTCGCGAGGCAGACAACGACATCGCCGTACCCAGATGCACCTTCTCTCCACATTTATCTTCCTCTCCCTTCTCTAAGAAACGCTCGGACCCAGAAATAAAATCACCGTGGTGATGAAGTTCGAAACTATTGTAGAAATACAGTCTGCTCCAGGAACACTTGTCTGTCCGTCTTTGACCAGCTTTTTCTGCATAGAAGATATAAAACAGACCGTTGAGAATTCCGTGAAATAACTCTGCTTTACTCCTGGGAGCCCATAAACCACACGGCGAGGGTCGGGAACATGGCTTTAGACCCAGATCGAGCTCCCGGCCTAGGCAGCTGCTGTGCCTTTGCCTAGTTAACCAGACTAGTTATCAAGAGCAGACTGTGAGGGGTCCCCTGGCTGGCCAGTCTCCCCTGGGCAGGCTTCTTATACACGGAAGTTGTGAGTCACAAAGCGTCGGAGTGAGGAAGTGGGGAGGACACCACACCGGGAGAACTGGCCACCCTCTGGGGACTGGCCGGAGCTGACGCTGTGGCGGGCGGGGCTGAGTGGCCATGTGGCACGTGGGCACACTCGGTGTGACAACCGCGGGGTGACACTGCCCCTTTCGTACAAGGACCTCATGCCCATGCGCCAGGCACGCAGATCGGGCCCAGTGACCTACAGTGGCCGCACCGCAGCCCTGCGCAGAGGGGCCTCCTGCTCGCGAGGCCGCACGTCACATGGTCCAGATGTTGCAAGGCCGGTGCCGCTGGGGTAATAGACTGGGCTGAAAGGTTTGACACGGTGAAGCAGGTGATGCCACCTCGTCACAAAGCAACTGATGCACGTGTTGCGGCAAAGCCTCGTCGACTCAAGGCGGGCGTTTTTTACAGCTTTATTATCTAAGGGCCCTCTATTCACATCCAAACTCAGCGATTTTTAAAAGACATTCTCCCGTTTATTAGTAAAACTTAAACGGTAACTTCGTACAGCTTCGTTCTTGAGAAGCACAGCGAGCGAGCGACCGGGGCATTTTAAACACGCTCAGGAAAACGTTGGGCCGTTTCACCGTTCCAGGGGAGGCACGGGGAGGCGGCCATCTGCGCGAAGCTATATCGACGTGCTTTTTAAAAAGCAACTCCCAGTTTGACAAGTTGCCTCCAAAACAAAATATTCAGAGAGTTCATACAAAACTCACGGAGAGAAGCCGAAATCTTCTAAGAGGAATATCTCAACCTCCACTGGACGACGCGGCTTGATTCGAGGCTTCTTCTCGCGTGGTGGTGACGGGGACATGGGCACTGACCCCGCCCGCTCTCCGCTCACGACCTTAACCTCAGGAATCTGCGGGAAACGTTATTAAATATCAGGGGCTCGCGTGGTTTGCTTTGTCATCAACCTACTCATGACCCCTCTGCCCCTCGGGGCCAGGAGATGATGAGCAAAAGCCTGCTGCCTCCATCTCAACTGGCGACGCTAAAAGTGCAAAATTAAGGACAACGAGGGAGGTTGAATATTGCCCAGGAACGTGATCGATGACGTCGTGTCGCGTTATGAGCATTAATATCGTAAATGGAGTTTTATGTCCTCACACCCTAAGAGTGACAGTTAACATTTTCAGTCTGGATGTAATAATTTTATGGGGTGAAGTGGATATTATCAGATGATGATACTGTAGCACTTTGTCAAATTCTTGTATATTAAATACAAAAAAAATAACGAACTACAGGAAACGTGAGAGGACGTCCTGCCTTCAGCCCCCTGGAGAAGACGTCATCCCCGAGTCTCTTTCGTGCTCAGTGCTAAACAGGCCCCAGCTCGGGGACCTGAGCCGTGCCACCCCAGGGCACTGGACAAAAGCCAAGAAGTGTGTTTTATCCCCGTAAATGACGCTGAGTCGTTAGGTGCTGGCCGTCACGGCTGCGCCTTGGTCCTGTTCTCAGGCAGCACAGCCCCCTCCCCCCCCGCAACCTCTCAGAGCAGCGACTTGAAGAACAGCTCCCATGTGGCCAGGTTACGGGGTGCTGGGGACACCAGGAGCAAGCCACAGACACCAAGCTTCCAGAACAGTCTCCTGGCAATGCCACTGACACCTTGGCAATTACAGAGAGTGACAGACCAAAGGGCGGCAGAGCATCTAGAACGCTGCGAGCCGCAGGAACCGCACGCGGTGTGCTGGCTCGCCCTCGGGCTGGCCCCGGCGACCGTGTCACTGGCCCACCGGAGAGGCAGCCGCCCGCTGACAGCCGTCACTGCTGCCGCCCTCAGGCCCCAAGGCGTCCTGTGTTCTGTCTGCTCTGAGTCTACGTGGAGAGGTTCAGATCCGCAGACGCTGTTCCCGCTGACCCTTGTTGTGGGTCCAAAAGACGGATGTTGAGTGCCGATCATTAGCTCGGCTACTCAGGTCCCCACACCGACTAACACGGCATCCAGGCCACCTCACGGGCCCCGGAGCTGGGGACGGGAACGTGGCCACCTCGGCCCTTCTCTTCCTGTCGTGGTCGGCTTCGCGAGGTGCCGGGCAGTCGGGGCTGTCCACGCAGTCCTGGAGGACACCTTCCTGGAGAGGTTGGCTGACTCTGGCGACACCTTCTACCCCCGTCTACACAGCACAACGTGCGCCCGCCCGCCAGGACGCTGGGCTCCGGGGTCAGAAACCGCATCTTCTTACGTCTGTAGTCAGCTTCTTAGTGAAGGGACAGGGCCAGCTTTCCACCGCCTGCCGGCACCCAACACTCCGTCCCCGACGTAACGCCGGCACGCGGCGGGTGGGACGTGCTCAGAGAGCCCGCGGGCAAAACGCCTGGCACTGCCGACGAGGCTCACAGCGGCCGCATTTACGCACGGTGCCCTCATGCTGTCTGGGCCCCCTACCTGTGGCCAGCGGACATCGTACGTCACCAGGGAAGATGCCGGTTGTCCACATGGTGGCGGCTGACACCCCATGGCGCTGGAATAACGGGGTGCCACTGTGCGGACAGCGAGACCTCGGAGCCAGACAGACCCAAGTTCAAAGCCCGTCCTGTCACGTGTTAACTGGGTAACATCTGCGGAGTTCATTAACCTGCCTCAGCGGGGCTGCTGGAATCTTTCTACTCCGAAGAGCAAACAACAAATTCATCCTTAAGAGTGGTTGGTGGATATAAATAAGATGAGCCTCTGAAGAACACGACAATACGTTTCAGACGAAAATAACTCATTAAAGTGCCACGGAAAGCAAGGGCGAGGGGGAAGAGGAGAGAATGAAATCCTTGAACTTGGTGAGGGAAAAATTCAGAAGACATTTAGTGATTCAGCGGCACTATTATTAATGATATTATTTATATAGCATGTTAAGTGAGTAAGACGTTTTACCAAAACAGACAATAACGTGGTCTCTATTTTTACTTCGCCGCCGCAGAGACGTAGGACCCGCCTCCTGACGGCCCGACAAAGCGCCATGTCCCGGCCGTGTTTCAGAGCACGCGGGGGATTCACGCGGCTGCTACCGCTGCGTGTCACTTACGTTTGCAAAGTCTTTGCAAACACCCTCCAAAAGTCCTGGAGAAGCATCGAAGAAGAGAGGAGACGTGTTGTTGGCTTATCTTTATCCCATGACTTAAAAAAAAAAAAATGCTTTTAGAAGATTCCAGCCAAAGCTAGAATGGCACTAGACGTGCCGAGAAACAAAATCGAAATAAAAATAAAATTATCTTCCGGAAGAAATTACTAGAAACACTAGTGAGTATATACCTTAGTTCTAAAGCCAAGCGTGGGCTGAGCTATGCAGGCGGAGCTTCGAAGCCTGTCCCACCGCTGTCCCCAGCCCCACGGCCGCCCCGGCAGTGGACGCCGCCCTCGGACTCATCCTAGGCAGACGATGGCGTCGGAACTCAATGACCAGAAGGCGCATCCTCGATCCACCCCACTGTCCTCTCCAGGGACCACCGGCGTCTAGACGGCAAGGCAGTGCTCCATGGATCGGTGCTCGTGACGGACGGGTGGTCACCTTGGCCCCGCCCCATCGAAATCAGAATGATCCGTCCCGTAAACGGGGCGTTTGTAAGGAGCCCTTCGGCTGAATTTCAAATCGTCAAAAATTATAAAGCAGCCATTTTGTAAGTCACAGCACCACCGAGCTAACTGCAGGGACCATTTGATATTATGATACGGTCGCGACACAGCACCAGGGTGGCACGCGCACCTGCCAAAACAAACAAACCTTTTTTTTAATGCCGTCTATTGCAGAGAGAGCTAAACAGATTATGGGTTGGAGGCTCTCGACTGTGGGAACGTCGATACCTGGGGGAAAATGGTGGAAACTTTCGGGAACTGACTGCGGAGTTAGTTGTGTGTGGATGAGAGGACACACCACGGGCGGCGGGGGGAACAGCAGCCAGGTGGCCCAGGCCGCGGCCCAGACGCCGTCCCCAACGCCACTCAGCCCTCTGGCGGCAAGCGACTGTGCAGAGCCTCAGGACAGGCGTCCGAGTGGCAAAGCACCGGTCCCCGGGCCCCGGGGCTGGATTCATTTGAGGTCACTAAATCGCGGGCATTGCCTTGGCATCCAAATCGTTACCTTCTCGATTTTAACCGGAGGTGAGACAACTGGCCCCAAACCAGAATGGTAAGTAGTCAATAAGCGACGTAGCCAATAAAAAACGAACAAACAAACAAACAAACAAACAAATAAAGGGGCGGCCTGCTTTAAAAGCGTTTGGGGACACCTAGAGCGTGGCTGCGGGACGGCGGAGACGTTTGGGTGGGTGATGCCAGATGCTGCATCCCCTGCAGGACACCGAGTGACCTGCCCGGGGCTGGGGGGGGCTCGAGATGGCCCCTTCCCCGCGGCTTGCAGGTGAGGAAAAGCGGAGGTCGGGCCACGCTGGGCTGGCGACAGCGGACCGGGGAGCCCCACCCGTCACGACTCAAAATATCAAGGCCGTCGCGATGACGTTCTCCCACGGGAAAGCGCTTCTTCCATTAACCTCCCCTCCATGGCGGAGCCGGAGTCGCCTCTCATGGGGACAGCGTCTCTCCTCGTGCTGCTCTCTGCGGCTTGAATGTTCTCTTGTGAGTCGGCCAAGGACACTCACAACACCCCGGACAGAGTTCCCCTCGTTCCAGAGAGACGTCCTTCCACAGATGTGGCTCTAACTCGCTTTTCACGTGGGAGGAAAGACCGAGCAACTTCTGACGATACGGAGAGGACACACCGTTTTCACGCCGAGGACACGGGGCCGTCACGAGCGTTCCACCTACTCTCTCGCCTTTCGGCTCTTCGGGATGGTGTTCGGGCGAAGGCCTCGCGAGGACACACAAGGCACGGTGACCCTCCCTCCCGGTGGGGAGGCGGGTGACAACATCACTCCTCTTCACGGAGCCTCGGATGCCCGGCCCCCCGTTAGTCCCTGGGACACCAGCGGAGCCCGCCACTTCATGCCGGGGCCTTGGGGACAGTGGCGTGCCCGCGGCTGGAAGCAGACGTGCACGGTGAGGACCAAGCAGCGACCTGGGGGAGGAGGGCGTGGGGACCTGCCCGCCCGGCTCCGGGCCACCGCCAAGGGCTCCGGCAGCAAAGCACACCTGCCCACGCGGCCAGGCTCCAAACCCTAAAACGGACGCACTACTCCCCACGCGCCTCCGGGGCCCAGCGACAGCCCAGGCAAGGGGCGTGGAATGCCACCCGAGGTCCGATGCTCGCGCCAGGGCACACGTGCGTGACGGGCTGAGGTGGACAGCACGAGACCCTTATCGCGACCTTCTGCCTCCGTTAATGTGCGCCCCCACCTCCCCGCCGGAAGCCCCACCGCCCGGGGCAGAAGGGGCATGGACGGACACCGCCCTCGGTGTGTGGGGTAAAGGACACACAGGCTTCCGCTCCTTCCCCGCTCCCGAGCAGCAGGTGACAGCTACCGGATGGCGGGGGCAGCGGGCAGCTGGGAAGCTCCCGTGGGCGAGCCAGCGAAGGACCAGGCCAAGCTGTTTGGCCTCGAATTGGTGGCCGCCAGGGTCCCTTTCCTCTGCCAGCATCCCTCAGCCCCACGTTCGACTCCTGCGTCGGCACCTGAGTCCCCGGTGACTGCTGAGGGGCACGCGGCCGGGAATCGACCGTCGTGTTATTTCTGAGAACTAGTGATGTGTGTCTGCTTCCTGGCATTTTGTCGACTTGGCATTCTGTCCCGCCATGGTCGCTGAGGGTGCCATCTGCACCTTGTTCCCATGTCTTCAGATGGTATTGATCTCGTATAAACTAGTTTCAGACATCTCGGACACGCAGCCATCAAACCTTCGCTGACCTCAGGTGTTACTACACTCACGGCCCTGCCCTCAAGAGACGTTGTCCAACACCTCAGCTCATGGTCACATAATCTAAACAGCCTTATCCATGCCAGGCATTCTGTATTATAGTCACTTACCTATTTGCCTTGCAATTATTTTAATAAAAAAATATTTCGGTGAATTATAAGCTCATCACAATACTTCTGCATCGAGTGCACTAACTTTTCTCCCGTGCGAACACACAGTGTAATGGCCACTTCTCTGTCACTTCCTACAGTGGTACCATGACGAAAGAAAGAGTCAGGAAATGCCCAGTGACAACTTTCCTCCAAGAGGCCCATGAACTGGCTTCCTATTAATAGAACAGGTGTAAGTCCCAGTTCTCCATGCAGACATGGCAGAAGGGGCCCCTCAGTGGGTTAGCTGCAAACCCACAGGTGTCTGGCGAAGGCCTGACCTCCGTGGGCTCCGCCGAGATGCAGAGGCCGCTGACAGGTAGGCATTCTAAGTCAGGACGCTCTGCAGCCCGAACCCCATCTCCGCCGCTCTGCAGGAACCCCGCCCTCCCCATCGGCCTCATCGCGGTCCACGCGTGCCTTGGTCACCATCCGCACTGGCGGCCCTGTGTCCGAACCCGCAGCTGGCTACGTTTTCTTGGTTCCTCTAGGAGCGCTGTCACCTATGGACACCGTGACTTCTTTTTTTCTCTTTTCCTTAGGGAACTCACACATTTTCTGGCTTTAGCCATGAGTGATTAATCATACACAAATCTTTATCTTCAATCCTACCTCGTCCCTAAATGTTAGGTCTACCTTTCCAGCTATTTTGTTTTATTTTAGGACCCTGTCGTTTACATATGGAAATAGGGTAATGATGAGGACGGGAATGGTGAGGATGGTGACGGCGATGATGATGATGATGACGATTGCCACGACCTGCTCGGCTAGAGCATTAATACACCTGAGAGGGGGTGACGGGAGGATGAAGGAAACACAGAGACAGTGTACACAAAACCTGGGGCCAGGTGGGACAGTGCACCACGACGGAGGCACGGCGCCCCCGAGGCAAGCGCAGCGCGTTTATTATGCACAGCGAAGGTCAAGGAGGGGGCGAGAGTCTTCTTGGAACTTGAATCTACCGGCAACAAGAATCTCCCAGAGGCCTGTGCCCGGTTATCTGTGCGACGCCACAGCACCTGTCTGTTCTTTGTTTGCTTCTCTGCCCTTGGCAGACTGCTACACAGGCAGGAATGGCTTTGCCAGTGCTTCGGCCATGGGTCAGGCTCAGAGCTGGCTGTCTACAGATGATGCTGGTGATGGTGACGGTGACGGTGATGGTGATGGTGATGGTGACG
>NW_024340849.1:1708105-1805911 GCF_902729225.1 Pteropus medius | reverse complement strand
GATGGTGGTGATGGTGATGCTGATGGCGATATCATCAGTCCCTCACCCTTGTCCTGGGCGGAATCCTCGCCTCTGGAGAAGACGATCATTCAGAGACAGAGAGAGGGCAAGCCCTGCAGCTCCACGCAAGATAAAGACCTGGTGGGAGACAAACAACGGTCCACGTCCTCGTCCACATCCACGTCCACGTCCTCGTCCACGTCCTCGTCCACGTCCACGTCCACGCCCACACGCCCACGCCCACACGTCCACGTCCTCATCCACGTCCACGTCCACGTCCACACGCATACACATCGTGTACGCACATAATACACACTGGTCAGCCCCACGAAGCCAAACAGCAGGAAACTGAATAGCGAGTCATCGCAGGGAGCGAGGTGGCTCCATTCTAGGTGAGACAGAGCGGGGAGGCCCCTGGGAAGGGGCGTTTGAGACGGGGACTGAATGCAGCGAGGAAACTAGCCCAGCAAGGGCCTGAGGAAAGAGCGTCCAGAAGCACCGGTGCCTCGTCACGGACAGCGTTCCGTCTGCCTCCAGGGACAGCGATGACGCTGCACGGCTTGGGGCCAGAATACGGAAAGGTAGAGCGTTTGCAATGGGCTTCAGCATTATTTCTACATGAGGACCAAATAGTGAGATTTGAGTATTCCCAAAACCAGGGTATTTCTATCGTTAGTGAAACTGTATTTTGGGGATAGACTCCCTTTCAAGCTTTTATCTAGAAAAATACTTAAATTTGAAAACTTAGGGAAGTCTCACAGTTTCATTACCTACATTTGACTTGTCCATCAAGAGCTGTTTTCCAGTATCTTCCCATGATTCTGCTGTTTAACGAAGTACAGAAACCCACAGTTGTCTGGAGTATTCAGATGAAGGGGCTGATACAAAGGACAGGCTGCACCGGATTCACAGAGCCCCCTGATCTCCCTCCACGCGTCCTGGGATGACGGCTCGGAAACGTCAGCTGCCTTCCCGCCAGGCCCCAGCAAACTCCGAGGGACTTCCAGCCTTTCGTGCAGCCTGCACGGCCCCGTCCAGGGCTTGGCCAGAGCTGGGCGGACAGGGCCAGCGGGGTCGGCTAAGCGCATCGTGCCACAGCCTGGCCTGCTCTTGGCCAGAGATCCCTGAACATGTGACCGATTCTCGTGTGTCCACCTTAAAGACACTTCGTTAGCTCACGCTTCCTCCAGGAAACATGCCACGAGCGAGCGCGGCAGGATGAGCCAGCTGTCCCCTCCCGTCTGGCCCGTCAGGCCAACGCCAGCTCTGCACGCGCTCACGCTGGCTAAGCTCCCTGCCAGGGATGGTGAGGCCCAAGGGCCGCCTCACGGCCTGGACCTGCCCCTCTGCCCCCAGTTCCCCTCTGACCGTCCCCGGGCTGTGTCCCAGCACGGCCACCCTCCTCCGCAGCCTCCACTCTGGGAGACAGTCACTATGACAGTCACGTACTGGACTGTAGCCCCCAAACCCACAGCTTGAAGCCGTAACGCCCAATGGGACAGCGTGTGGGCTTGGGGCCCCCACCCCAGCCTGAGCCCTCTGCTGTGTGGGCCTCAGCGGTGTCCGTGGCTGCACGTGCACAGAGGCTTCCCCGCCAGCCCGGGTCCTCACCTCGTCACCTGGACACTCTCCCCGTGGCTGCCGGGCACTCACCCCTCTGGTCTGGGGAAACGCCACCCAGAGGCCCTGGCTGTGATCTAAAGGTCCCCTCCATGCGACTCCCAGCCTGTTCACCACACTCATCTCGCTGAGACCTGTGCATGTGTGTGTGTTCACCTGACCGCCCTGTGTGTCCCCAAAGAAACATGTCCTCGAAAGGGCTGATGAGGCCTGGACCGAGGGGGACACAGCAGGAGCTCACACCGGTGGGAGGGCAGCGTGCTATGGCCTGCCCAGCACGCGTCTGCCGAGAAGGGTAGGGAGCCAGTGAACGGACTTGACACTGCCACTTCATCTTCATGTCCGGCCACCGTCTGCCACCTAGTGCCACGACATAGCAACTTCAGCACGAGACGCTTCTGGAGGAGAAGCCCGGGCAGCTGCTGCGTTCAGTGCTCCACGGCCATGGCCTCGAGTGGGGACACTGAGGGTCGTGCCACGCACCCGAACACTCACAGCGTGGGGGCGGGGGGGGAAGGGCGGACGCGAAGGGAAGGACATCCCGGCACGAAACGCAGACGCGCGCTCCGGGGCTGCCTGGATGGGGACGGTGCCCTTCCGGTCACACCCGCACTTCAGGGGACACCTGTCCGTCACGCCTATCCTTCGCGGGAGGGTCCCGGGACAGAGCTCTCTGCTTCTGACCGTGCCGGGGACCAGGCGCATAGAGAAGCTCTAACTGAATACGCCACGACTATGCTTCGTACATCCCCGGCAGTCCCAGCGATAACGTGGAGAAAGTTAAAATGCACTGAGAGGATGTGACACTGAGGGCGTAGGAACCGCAGAGACGCCTGAAGCACAAAGCCTGGGGGGGAAAATGCAGCACGTGCGCCTCGGTGCTGCAAAGACAGCGGAACCGCAGCCGATCGCCCAGCCCTGAGCCGATCGCCCAGCACTGAGCCGATCACCCAGCACTGAGCCCATCACCCAGCACTGAGCCCATCACCCAGCACTGAGCCCATCACCCAGCCCTGCGAGCCACGGGGGGTCCGGGACCCTCGGACCCGTTTCCATCCGTGTGAACGAGAACCCCGGAGGTCGTGGTCTCTGTGGGGTTTTCCACACTTCAGGTTTTGTGACCGTCTGATTTTAAAATTAACTTAAGGCGAATTCCTACCCAGACCGTGACGCACGTTCGCAGCAGGTGTGCGGCGTTCAGGTATTCCCTTGAATCCGGGTTTTCTCTCTGCAGGGGGTCAGGGGGTCATCTCAAACTGCAGGACAGCAGTCCCGAGAAAAAGCTGGCACGGTTGGTCGGCACGCTGGCCTGCACCAAGGTCACGTGAAAGCCTAACCGTGCGGTGCCGTCGCTCACACGTGCCCTGGGGAGGGGACCGCGGACCGGGGCCTTCTCCCAAGGGGGCCCCAGCACCGCAGCGGCCTGTGCCGCACACTGCTCGTGTGATGGAGCGCGTCCCGCCGTCGAGTCATGGCGCAAACGACACGACGCCCTCTTTCTTCTGTCGGTCTGCGGGGGGCTCCGGGCCTGCGGCTGTGAGGGGGGATCCACCCACTGATGCTGGTCAAGAAATCTCGCTGAACAGGGGACACCGAGTCACTTTCAGAGCGTCAGATGAGCGGTGGGAACTTCCTGGTTCGTGGATGTAATGCGACTGGAAATTAAAGAGCTGGCCCCTGGAGACCGGGCGGCCGGAAGGGGGTTCGTGGGGCTTTGAAAACACTGCAGCTGATTTCCAGCGGGTCCCTGCCGCGTAGTCAGGTTTCGCCTTGACGTTTACGAAACGCAGCCTGTGATACCATTTGCCACGTTCACCCTGGGAGGGACATAGGGTCCCACTGTGTGGCTGAGGGAACTGAGGCCCGCGCCGTGTCATGTGTCCGTCTAGGGGGCGGGTCCGTCCTGGGGGCCTGGCCCTAACACGGCCCGTGGAAACGGAGCGTGAGGTCCCAGAGCGTGCGGGGGAGCAGAGGGGGCTGGTTTACATCCAGGTGCTGTGACAGGTGCCACGCTGGGGACCGCCAGCACGCAGGCGCCTGGGGATGGGGCAGGAGGGGCCGGCGAGGCTTCTGGGGGAGGGGGTCTGACTGGGGTCTCATTGGAAGGAAGGCAAAGAAGGCAAGGTCAAGGCGGTGTTCTCCGGGGGAGGATGTCTCGCTCGTGACAGGAGGACAAACCGAGGGGGCAGGGAGGCCGACTGGGAGGGGCTGGTCCCCAGGCGCACGCCCCCTGCATGACACGCCTGGAAGTCACGCCCGGACTGCACAATTCCCAGGCAGCGCTGTCACCTCCGGGCATGCTGGCCCTTAACTTACAGGTCAACCAACCAAGAGAACCCTCGGGGCCCTGAAACAACAGATCAGGCCCACCCCAACCCAGAGGAGGCCCCGCTCACCTCCCGAAGGTTCGGGGTGGGGGGGCGGCGGCCACGCCCCTCACCTGCAGCACCGCATGTGGCCCACGGGTAACAGGCGTCCAGGTGCTTTAGAAGCAGCCACGTGTCCCATGAAGGCTGTCATCGCTGGCCTGCACGCCCTGCATCGAGGCGGAACAGGAACGGGGAGACAAGCCAATATCCTCGACAATGGTGTGACCCCGAGTTACGGGCTGTGTCACTTTGGGAAAGCTTCTACCTTGTGTTTCTTTGCCTGTAAATGAGTTAATAATGCCTCCCTGGAAGAGTGCCGTGAGCCATGAACGAGGCAGCCCAGGTGGCCCATGAACGAGGTAGCCCAGGTGGCCCCCGGCTCGCGGGCAGCTGGCCCTTCCTGTCGTTGGCCCAAGTTCACCTCTCAGATTGAAAGGTGCATCACCTGGATGTCAACTAAGGCACTCCGTACCAATCCTCGGCGTGACCATGTCCCTCCCGGCCTTCGTCTGTGCTACAAAAAGGACTCACCTTCCGCCTCAGGTCACGCTTCCCCTCGACCACTGACCGTCCCCGCTGGCTTGGGTCTAGCTCTTTGAACTGCAATGATGAGAGATGCACACGGTCACTCAGGAACGGTGCACACACCTCCACACAGTGCAGCTGTTTTGTTGACAGGGGTGTTTTGTCACAGTATCTTGCCTGCTGACATACATTGTTGATCTCTTTGCCTGAAGCCTCACTTTGAGTTAATGTCATCAAAGACTAATTGACAATGATCTCGGTCCCTTTTCTCTGTCAGATTTGACAACTTGCAGTATGTTCTGGATGTGGGGGGGGAGGGGGGATTTCCCAGAGACGATGTCCTTAGGCTCTTCCTCGCTGACGTTCACATGTCACTTTTCTCTGCCATGTCAAGGTCCTCTCAGAGATTACTCGAGTCAACTAAGGTTTGAGAGCAGCTACGGACTGTTGTAATTTTAAGCCATTACCCCAACCGGTTTATAAAACTGTTTCAGAACTTTCGGGCCCGTGGCTCTGAGAGACGCATGGCCGTCTGGGAGGTCCCGTAGCTTGCCGGCTTCCCCCGCGGTGGCCCCCGGTGTCCTCCCTCGGTGTCGGGAGAGCCCGCGTGTACCTGGAAGGACGTGCCCTGACGGCGCCCCTCCTCGGCCGGGCAGGCTCCCGGGATTGGCTGAATGCATTTCCAACGTCAAAAGCTTTCTGTGCGATTTTTACAGTTTCTAAGAGGCCCAAAACCCTGGGCTCAGATGAGGCCCGCACGCTCCGGGGTTCCGATTCGCCCCTCGGTGCACGGACCCCAGTGCCGACTTCCTGGCGGATGGGCGTCCAGCCCCTGCTTGACCTCCGCAGGGCCGGGCTCGTCAGTTCCCGGGGCAGCTGGCCCCACGCGCGGCCCGGCCCCACGGTCACCCCACACCCAAGTTCCCACCTGCGTTTCCTCACAGTGCCTGCCGATACCCCACGGCCGCGTCCTCGTCTTTGAGGGCCCCCCTTCCCTACGAGGCCCCGGGCCCCTGTCCTAGGAGGCTGGGGAGGCGCCACTTCGGATGGGAACGAGGCTTCTTGTGACCTGCGTTCCGCTCCTCCTCTGGCGAATCTGGGCGCAGAAAGGGGGGAACTGCACCACCCCATCCTCGCTGGACCTGCCCGCGCCCAGGCCGAGCCCAGTCGAGCCTCCTCGGCAGACCCCGCCCACCGGGGGGCTCGGGGCGGACTCTGCGTTGCAAACGGGGTACAGAGTGCCCTCTCGTCACAACCCCGCTTCAGCCTACCTTCCTCGTCCCTGCGGGACAGTGACAGGAGGGGTGCGTGACTGTCACGTGCTTCCCGGCTCCGCCCGCCTTCCCCCCGGCGGCCTGCGTGTCAGTGGGCAGCGAGGAAATGGGCCAGTCCAGGGACGCGTCACACAAAGGCCAGGGCACGTCCCAGTTTTCAGGAATGTTCCCAATCTCGATAGTAACTCACCTTTAAGACTCCAGGACACAAGTCACGCAGGCCCGAAGGGGACCGTGCCGCCGCCAGGAGCAGGAGACAGGGCAGGAAAGCAGCGTCGTGATGGGGCCTCGTCCCCACGTCTCGTGCGGTGTGGGCGCCCACGGCCACGCCAGCTCTCGCCTCCGGCACGGTGCATGACACGTCACAGACACGGCCAAAGTGCCATCGCCATCCCCCGCCCAACCCCCAACGGCCCAGGGGACCCCGGGGCACGTGGCGAGACATCATGTGTGTGCCATCTGGTGACCAGGGGGTGGACAGAGAATGCACGCTGCTCCCTGGGGGAGCAGCACAGCCACCTCCAGGTCCCCGAGGCCGAGACAGTGTCCACCAGGGGCTGGAACATACGAGCGTCGCAGGCCCACGTCACCTGGAATTCCCCACCTCAGGTGACACACGGAGATGTCACACTTCAAGTGTGACCGGCTTTTCAGTTACACGTCACTACCCATGAAAGAGGTGGTGTCACCACGGCCTCATCAGCCACACGGGAGGAGGAGGCCGCAAGCCAGTGCGTCTCAAAAGCCGCCTCCAGTGAGGTCTGCTCTGCGGGCCGCCAGCTCCACAGGCCTGGCCACGGAGGGTGGACGGGACCAGGCCCCAGCCCGCGGGACTGCGCTGGGACCGGCCGGCCGTGGCCTGTGCTGCCCTCCGCTCTCTCGCCGGCTGAGCCGAAAGCCACGCGCGAGCTCCCGCCAGCCGAGACGCAGGCTCGCCTCTCAACTTCAAGCTGAAATTCCGTCGGTGCACCCGGGAGCCCCAGCCCGGTTTCTGCCGTCCAATCCCCACACCCTCTGACCCGACGCCCTGACACAGCTGTCCCACGGATGCGGGATTCCTTTCGCGTCCACTCCCGGACGTCCCATGTGGCTTACGTGGCAAGGCGAGCTCGTGTCTGGTGTGGAAATGTGAGATGTGGTGGGAGAGAAAATGAAAAATTCAAAGTCACCTTCGAAAAAAAGTATGTGTACGTCCTGGAGCCCACAGAGGATTTTGGGGTGGGGACACTCTGGCCATCGACCTTTCAGATGAACTACCTCGTGAATCACCCTAAAAACTCCGACACAGAATTAAAGAGCGTCACTTCGGTTTGCGTTCAGCCGGCAAAAAAAACCACCACCACAGACCAAGGTAAGCTGTGGAAGGATTTCAGCCACCGCCTGAAACGGGAAAAAGGTCTTACGAATTTCAACAACTCCAAGATGTTTTTATTGATTTCAAATTCCAATAGAATGAATATGCTTTATCTAAATATTTTATCACACAGCTGAAACATTGAATATTTTTTTCAGAAATAGTTAAATACATCAATCTAGTTACAAATTCTAATATAAAGAGTACAAAATATAATGTTATAAACTGTATTTAAAAAAAGAAATACAAATTCTATGGTCTTTTGCATTTTACTGCCTCGAAGTATAATTAGCAAGACTGATGAAGAATGAACCCCCCTCGTCACCGCGCGCAGGCGCGGGGCGCTGCACACGCGGGCACCGCCACTCCAGGCCCTGGCCTGTCATCCGTCTTTGCTCAGCGAACCCCATGTCCGTGACGAGATCCCGGCAGAGCTACGGGCGGTGAAATGACTCAGGCACCTCGGCCGCGCAGACGCCGGCGTGGGAGGGTGAAGCTGTACGGACCCCCACCCCCCCACACTGTGTGCGTCACTGGAACCTCTCGGGGTTTGGGGGTGCCACCTTGTCTTGTTTCCGAGGAGGAATGTGGGTGAAGAGAGCCTGGCCATGAGCACCGGGAGGTGCGTTCTTCACACAGACTGAGAACCGCCGTCACCCTCTGTGATGCAGACGGCCCGCGTCCGGGGCTGCACTGTCGGACGCCACGGTGCCCGCACTGGCGCCCTGGAGGCAGCCTGCTACCCGTGCGACCGCGGCCCGCCGTACAGGAGTGCTGTCACTAAGCCTGCCTGTGCGTGTGCCGTGGCGAGGTGTTCACAGAACGTTCTAGAACCTGTAGCAGGGTGGCCGAATCTGAACACAGCTCTTGATATTCCGAGCAAAACCAACCTTCCTTTATCTTGCCAAGTGGCCAAACGTAATTCCCAGTGCAATTTTCACAAAAACCTTCGGGAAACCAGTGTCTTTCTTGGTTTAAATAAATAACTATGGTGAGTGGGGCAACCTCTTAAAGCACTTAATACTTTTCAAAACCCAAAAGGGCAAACTCCTCTTGGCTTGAAAATGGGTATCGTGTTTTGACCAAGGTGACGTTTATCCACCCAAGGCTGCCTGGGACCTCCCGGGGAGCGGGCAGAGAAGTGGAGGAGCAGCGGACGATTTCCCAGAGAAGGCGCCCGGCGGCCGGTCTCCCAGAGAGTGCACATGCTCATTCTTCAAATTAAGGAATATGAGTGAATAACCTGAAAGATTTCTATAAGCTTGTTATGTGTTATTTGACTTAGACAGCAAGGAAGAGAGGTGAGCGGGGGGAAGGACGGGGTGGGGACAGCCGCCCAGCACAGCTGCCCAGGAGCGGCCCGGGCAGGGCGGGGAAAGGGGACACACACGGAGAAGCTGCAGTGTGGACAGCCAGACCCTTTATTGTCTAAATCCCATTAGACGCCAACACTGTAAAAATCCTGTTAAGAATCGCGGAAACGCAGAATGGCAGAGGTAGTAGAAATCGTGACACTCAGAGGTGACCTACAGGACAGATCGCGCAGAAATTACCATTCGGAGAAAAGCAAATCAAAACATACTGGCTAAATAAATAAGAAAACACAAATCATATTAAATACTATGGTCGAACCACACAGATGCGTTAACAAACCGACAGGATGCTGGTGATCGGTGTAAAAGGACCCATCGGCCCCGAGGAGCCGGCTCTCGGAGGGCGCTGCTCCCCAGGGCCCCGCCGTCTGTTTAGCTAAGCGGAAACCTGAGTCCACACTCGATGCGGCTCACGATTATCTGAACTGACTCAGGCGGCCCCCTCTCAGCCAGCTGCCCGAAGAGGGGTGCGGGAGGACGCCCCCTCCCTGCCCCCCGAATGCCAGCGGGGCTGCCACGGACTGCTTCAGGAACAGCAGGAGTGGACATGACACCTCCGTGTCACTTTGAGCACAGAACTTCTTTTACTAACTAAAACACAGAAAAACAGCCCGGACCGAGTCCCTAGCCCCTGGCTGTTCCCAAGCTGTCACCACTTTCAGCCAAGAAACTAAAGGCCAAAAACACAGAAAGTATCACTTTGGGGAAACTACTGAAATGATCAATCGTGAGTCAACGGGAAGGCAGCTGATTTCTAAGGTGGACAGAGGAATGTATCTGCAACTTTGCTCGAAAGAACTTTCCGGAACAGTCAGTCGCTCAGCAGTAACTGCAAGGACACCCCCAGGCACACCACCATGGCAGGTCGCTCTGGTGTGCATGTGGCGTAAGAACATCAGGGGACACCGAGTAAGAAGAACTGGGTGTCCACACATACACACGGGTGTGTGTACATGAGTACGTGTGTGTGTGTGTACATAAGCTAGTCGGGTACATTGCATTGTTTGCAAGTGTCACAAAGTAACCCGAACCGTCAAGTAATTTCAACTCAGTAACAAGTAGAATCCAGAACCAAACATTAACTAATAACAATAACAACAATAATAATAAAATAATTCAACAAATCGTCAGAACAAAAAAAACCACACTCTAGGGTGTGGGTGGGTGGATTATTCAGGTGTGTGTGTGTGTGTGTGTGTGTGTGTGTGTGTGTGTTTAAACACGTCTTTGTATCAGAAGCCCATTTTCTACAAAAACTGCATAATCTATTACTGCATTGAGTAAACTGTCGCTCTCACCAGTATTAAAGGTTAAGATAATTTCTGTACATGTAAAATTATTGCTTTTTTGAAAAATATATTTAGCATGCTTATTTTAATCCATTTCCTGCCTTTACAAAATTTCACAATTAAAAAAAAACCTAGTAAAGCTTTTGCAAAAAATTTCACAGAACATTTCCATTCAAGGCAGCAGTAACTTTTGATAATGCATAAAATCATATGTGCAAAAATCTGAAACTCTCAGAAATATCACCGTCACACATAGTGTCACGGTGCTAGGACAAGGAAACATTTGTATCTGTGGAGTACAACGTTCACTGCGTACGCCGCAGGTTTAAGATCCTTTGTTTTGGGCCTTAATCCCCACCACAGAAACTTGCATTTGCGTGACTGAGGAAGAGGTATATGTGGCCACCGGCTCCCAGGGCCTGGGGGCCTCCACGCTCTGGGGACAGAGGTGCCCCACCTGTGGAGGGCGCCAGGCCCACGAAGGACACACCTGCTTGCCGAGGTGCTGCCGGGACGGAGGGACAGGGAGTAGGGGGCTGCAGGGAGGTGGGGGCAGAAGAGTCCAGAGCCTTGGCACCCTGGTGGTCTGGGGCCAAATCTGCCCAGGGATTCTCCCGCCGTGACTGAAATGGGCCCAGACCCGGGGGTGCAATGGCTGGGTGGCCGTGGAGACGGGTGTCCCCTTTGTGCGTGGCCTGCAGGCGCAGCCCTGTCACGAAGGCCCTGAGAACAGAGAGCGCCCCCAACCCCCGGCGCTGGCCAGCGCTCTCCCCCCAGCGCCCCACGGACGGCAGCACCCCCAGCCGGCGTCCTCGGCCGAGTCACCGAGCACGGGGAGAGCGCAACGGGCCCCAGGACACAGGGGATGCGACCGAACCACGGACCACGGACTAGTGAGGGACTCGTGGCCGGCCCCCTGCCCCCGGCCCCCAGCCCGGCTCGCACAGCACCGAGCACGCCCCATTCACGATGTGAACGCCCGCCGAGCAGGGCGGGGGCTGTGCTAGCGCCGCGCCGGCCCGGACAGTCTGCGTGTCGGTGGCTTCTCTCGCAGCGCTTCGGGCCACGTGCTGTCCCCCACACACAAGGCCCTTTTCCAGTGTCTCAAACTTGTCTTGACCACACGGATGCCCTGCGCGCCTGCCGTCACCGCCGTCGCCGCCCGGAGCCACACGGTGGCCGACGAGCACGCACACTCGCGGGGCACCTGCTCGGAGCTCCCCGCGCAGCGTCCGTTCGCTCTCCAACGCTGGGCCAGCAGAGGCGCCCCCGGTCCCCGCTCCGGGGTGGCGGTGTCTGGTCGGGAGTGCTCCCGCTGCTCTTCGGGGGGCGGGCAGGGTCGCTGTCTGTCGGGATGGCTGGGCGGGTGGCTCGCGGCCGGCGTGGGGCGTCAGGTCCCCTTCCTGAGAGACTCTGTCAGGACGGCGTCTGTGCTAGCACGGTCGCTCCCCTGAACGAGAAAAGCAGACAGCAGGAGAGGTCAGGGCTGCCTTCCGGGCCCCCGGGCACGTCCCCCACCAACGCCTGCCCGAGACCACAGACGACGGCCATGCAGCGGCCTCGCCAGGCCGGCGGCCCCCGGACGCTGTCTCACACGGCCATTCCTGGGGTTCGAGGGTGCCCAGACGCCCGCCCGCTCCCCTCCCGGGACAGCCGACAACAGCGTCTGACCCAGCTCTGCAGACATAGCTACAGACGGGGCAGGGCGGGCTGGTGGGGTCAGAGACGCAGACGTCCAGCAGGGCAGGCGGATGTGCGTGCAGGTGACAGTTCCAGAGCAAGGCCGGCTTTGGGGCCCAGCAAAGAAAGCACAGCCCCACTGCCTGCCAGAACTGGGAGCACGCTCTGACCTGCCTGCCCCCCGCGGTGGGGAAACTGGGGCCCCCCGAAGTCAGGCAGACAGCGAGATAAAAGTGAGGGTACGTGTGAGCCTGCGGCTTTTGGAGGGCGCTCACGCATGGCACCTGAGGCATCCCCGTTTGCACAGCAGCATTCACAGGCTGAGAACGAACAGGGAAGATTAATCTCGCTTAACTGCATTAACCTTTAGCTGAAGTCTTGATGACGTGCAACCGGCCACTCGAGATGAACATGCACAAAAAAACAGAGCCTTTGTGGAAAATTCTAGCTGGTTTCCAGCTATGTCCACAGGACCCCAGAAAGGCGGGTGGAGGGCCTGCTCGGCATAACAAATTAAGCGTCTCTCTTTCATTAACCGTTTTGGAAAATCCCTATTTAAAATTAGCACTGTGCTCACAACGCCCCCCCCACCTGCCCCGTAGCAGACACACGTGTCAACACTGAGTGGACGTCGGAATGAAAGACGACATGATTCAAGAGGGGCTGGGTGGGCACAGTGGGACGGACGGCATTTCCTTGAAACGCAGGAGTCAGTGACCAAACAGGCAGTGTGACAAGGACACGGTGAACCTCCTGCAGCAAACTGAAAGGGGCGTCCATTTCTGCACAGCGACGTCACACAGTGGGGAGACCCATCGGGCACGGGCGGGGCTCACGCAGAAGCGCTGCCAGACGTCTTCGCGATGGGAAGCGGCCGTGTGCCGACAGAAAACGGGCGTTGCTGCTGGGTGTCCGGGGACTGGCCGACAGTCCCCAGGAAGTGGCTGTGAGCGGCACAACAGACTTTCCGGTGACTCCGTGAAGTGGGCGAGAACGAGCGTGAACACGTGGGTGTCGCGCGTCTGCATTTCATGTACGTGACACGGAAAACGCCTCCAGGGATCCACCTGGGCTTCTCTCTCTTTGGACCAGGAAACACAAACTTGCACTTGGCAGCATAGAAAGGACCGACAGAGAGGTGACAGGAAGACGGCCCTCTCCCCACAGAGGACGCGGCTGTAAATTACAGGGCTCGGAGTTTTTAAACTTATTTTAAAAGGACTGCACGATCCGGACAACCTGGATGACGAGGTTGTTCCGTCCCTTTATCTAGACACAGAGGTGCCTACTTTATAACCGAAGGGTGTTCAGCAGCATCTTACTTAAGAGTTATTTTCGCTTACTGATTCGCTGGGACCAACATTCTCTATCTGACACAGCAGTCCTACAAGGCTTTTAAGAAATGGATGAAATCCATCTGAGAAATCGGGCGGCGGGGGGGCGGATCACAGCCGTGGGACACAAGAGTCACAGAAACGCTCAAACTGGGTGGACACGTGGTACTGGAGCACACGCATGCTGTTTCCCCCCTCCTACAAAGAAAGAGTCCTCAGAAGACGAGAAGAACGCTTCTAGAAAATGCAGCTTTGCTTTCTTGCAGCTGTGTGAATTGCGGGCTTTTCAGTGACGCTGAAGGAAGTCATCTCTCTCTGAGCATTTTAACGTTTAGGGATGGACAGTGACTTCCAGAACTTATGGGGTCTACGCGCCCCTCTTTCGTCTCTATAAGGGATCTGTCTATGCTGAGGAGCGGAGGTTGGTGGCATCTACACGAGAAACGCCTGCACCCCCAGGACACAGGGACCCCTTGGCCTTCAGAGGTCTGCCAGCTGGTGGAGTGAAGCTGGCAGTGGGCACACGTGGTGTGACGCCACCTGCTCACGCATGCCCCCGTAACTGTCGGGGACTCTGGTAGTGCGTTACGCTCACAGAAAGGGACGACGTGCTTCAAGATGCTAGGTTTGACGAGGGAGACAAACGAGCTGAACTTTGAAATTTGATCTGTGGTGCTGAGACCCTGGATGTGACACTAGGAAGAAATGATGCATCTGTCCAAATCCGCCCACCTGTGTGACCCCGTCGCTGGCTCCGTGACACCCATAGCTCAAAGTGAGACAGAGTAGGTTGCCATTTGTTTTCGTATTTCCTGTTGTTTTGATTAATGGAATTGTTTCTCCAGCTCAACTATTTTAAAATAACATTGAGAATAGTAAGAAATAAACTATTAATCACAGTCTTCAAATTTTTGCAAAAAATTTAAATCAAAACTCCAGTTTTCACATTTCAGCAAAAGTCGTCTGGTCTTTTAAATCCAGAAACGAGTATTGGGGGAAAGGGTTAACTGTTCTCGGTTTCGAACTTTATTTTAAATTCTAATGTTTAACTACATAATGGAAAAACAATTTCTCCTGAACACCAAAATATCCTGTTTTTTTTCTAACATTCATAGGACAATGATACTCTATTTTCAAAACTGTCCTTTCTAATGATGAATTTGGATGATTAGAAAATTAAACATTTACTGAACTGTGCTAAATCACTGTCACGGAAAACGGCCACGTGCACGAAGCCCTCGCGTGCAGAGGTGACTTGGATCTTTGCTCCGCTCATGGCGGGAATTATCAGACGTGGGCACAGGCAGCGCGCGCCCTCACCCCCAGCGGCTGAGAGCATCACGCCCGCAGCTGGGCCGCAGCACCGCACGGACAGCGGGTCGCCTCTGGGGCCCGCACACTCCCGCCAGATGCGGAAGGACGAGACGCCCGGGAACGGTTTCCCATGTGCGTCCCCCTGCCCGGCCCGCCTGTCAGAGGAAGAGGCGGCGGCTTCTGGGAGCTCCTGCAGCACCAGCACGTGCTGCCTGTGACGCAGCGGAGGCTTAGCCCAGAGCAGCACAGGCAGGACCCCCCACCTGACACACGCAGAGGAAGGGGCTTCGCTTCCCCACGTTCACATCCACCCTGACCTCACCGACTTCAGTCGGTTTCTGCCTACGGACCCGAACCTCACAGCTGCTGAACCGTTCCATGGAGACGCAGGGCCTATCACGGTGCGTCAGAGTTACCCCGCCCAGAAGGATCGAGCATGAGGACGCCAGCGGCCCCGCGCCCTGCTGCGTGCGCACGGAAAGGCAGCGTCGCCCGCGAGGTGGGACGGGGGCGGCGCGGCAGGAAACGCGGTCCTCACGCTGGCGGTCAGCGGCATCTTTCCTTCGAGGATCAACCAGCGGACGGTCTGTGACACCACACGAGGGCCTCTGCAAGCGCACAGCAGCGCCGTGAACTTCAGCCCCCCGGCGGGCTGCCAGCCGGCGGCCGGTGACGGCCACGTCTGCACAGGCGCAGACGCGTGTGCACAACACGCGAACGCCCGCCGGGGCCCTGAGTCCCCTCCCGTCATTAAGGGCCGCTGTTCTTTCTTAGAGCAACTGACAACGGCAGCTAATCCCGGGGCGAGTGCCAGGCACGGCCCACTTTCCGTTCAATCTTCGCGGCAGGAATGCGAGCCAGGCGGCCGCTGTCGGCGCTCCGCAGACGGGAAACCCGGGGAAGGCCACTGAGCCTCCAGCGGTCAGAGCCGGGGCCACTCGCTCGGGGCCACCTCTTCACAGTGGAACGTGGGACTCGGTGGGGTCGGTGATCTCAGATTTAAACGCTGACAGCTCTTTAGCACAGGATTTTCCTCCGGGATGCTCCACCTCCGCTCCCGACCCCGCGTTAACTGCCTGGCGGACCCCTCCTTGGGGTCCCAAGAGAAATTCATCTCTAACGCGGGTCCAGGTGACCCGGAACCGGCTCTGCCCCTGCCAGGCTCGGGGAACGGGGCCTCCCGGGAGGTGGGCCTGAGCCAGCACAATCCCTTCTCTCACACCACCGCTGACCCCGAGTCCTGCTGCCTCCCCAGCCCCCCGTCTCTCACAGGGGTGCTGAGCACCCCCAAAGCTGTGCCCAGCCACCGTCCAGAACCAACACCATCCATTTCAACGAAGTGTAACCTAACATCGCTTCTACGTACAACACCGATGATGTCACCCCCAGCCCAGGGCTCCCCACTGCCCGGGGAACTAAACTCACAGGTCCCAGTGTCTCCCCAGGCTCAAGTCTTGAGCTTCACCCACCTGCCCCGGCTGTCCCCCCTCTTCATACGACTCCCCGAACAAACAGGCCCTTCCACCTGCAGGAGCTCCGGGCCCCAGGGCATTCTGCTGTTTTCCTGGCTAAACCCAGCCACTGACCTGAAAAGCCACAAATGCAGGGAAAACACTTACCTCGTCTCCCTGGCAACCTGACTGTTGCCCCACCCAAAGTTACAGAGCCCGGCACGTCACAGATGCTCAGCAGACACTGTTACTGCAGAGTGACTACCGTAAGCTGGGCTCCCCCGTTCCAGTTCGGTAATCCCGCAGCTGCTGTGTCCACCTAAACAAGTCTGCTGACCTCAGATCTCACACCAAAAGAAGTATCACATGACTTAAAGACATAAAACGCCCCTGAGCCCCATCTGAAGCCCACGGGGAGGGAAAGCGTTGGATTCAAACGTGAACTGACGTTCGTAAAGCTCACTACGCTCCCTGGACAAGAGCCCGGCGGTAAGCGCGCTGGGTCTCACCCCCGACGCAAACGCTGCAGAATTGCTTGGCGACTCCGTCACGTGCCCCAAACCCAACACACAAACCGCGACGTTGGCCGAGAAGGAAGAGCGCCAAGACGCGCCTCCCGCCCGTCACCCACGTGTCGCTGTCGTCGGGCAGAACCAGCTCTGCGTGAACACCGGAAGTCCCAGGCCTGCTCGGGACACCGGCCGTCAACCAGCAGCGAAAGCTACTCGGGAAGAAAAGGACCGAAGGGCTGGCAGAAGCCGTGATGGCGAGTGTGGCACGGAGCGGACCAGCTGCCAAAACGGGAGGCGCAGACGCCCGGCTCGGCACAGATGCTCAGCAGACACTGTTACTGCAGAGCGACCACGAGCACAGGGGGACGGGAGAGGGGACGTCGACCGCCGAGGGCCTCGCACCGAGAGTGTCGGTGACCGAGCACGCGGCGCTGAGCCACTGTCCCTGGGGAACGAAGGGCTTCGCTGGGAAGAAGCACAGAGCAGCAGAAGTCGATTTTATCGGGACGGAGGGCAGCAGTGGCACATGTCACCTCTGCTGCGATCCAGGATGAGTGACGCTCATGAAGCCCCAGCAGCACTAAAGCGACAGACACACAGCGCAGAGCAGCCCCGCCGATGCGCTGTGCGGACCGACTCCGCCCCACGGCAGGCGACTCAGACAGGCTCAGGCAGAATTAACACGCAGCGAACCAAGTGCTACGTGTCCGCAAAGAATCGCACAGTGACTCGCAGGTCGGCCCAGTGCCCCGGCCCCGGCACACACTCGTGGGAGAGCCACGTCCTCGGTGGCTTTCACGGGTCGCCCGTGCACACAGGAACACTCCGGATGGACTCCGGCTGTAACTCAGTGTGTAGCTCTCCACTCAGGGTGTGACCCGCCAGACTACGCCCCACCAGCACATCAGCGACCTCTTGTGGCAAAGAAGAGTGTCACCTAATTCGAGCTGAGGTCACATGTGTCTGGAGATCTTTTAACTGGGCATTAGGCAAGCTGTTATTTGTCTCATAACTTGTCGCGGCATCATGAAACAACTGCTTTACATTCTAAAAGTATGGGTTAAGAGAGACGAGCCACCACAAACAGTAGCAAACAGGCATTTCGTCAATGATATACGAGAAAAGACGTTTAGAAACAGGTAAGAATTCTAAAAACGCAACCAAAGAAAAGAAAAAGCAAGCCCATGATTAGGTCACATCCCTCCTGGGGCCAGTTCGATCCCTGGTTTGCGGGAGGCCCCGGGCAAAGCCGCGTCACACCTGTCGCCGTCCTCAAGGTGAGACCAGCGAGGATGTCCGAGGTCCCTCTGACGTCATCAGCGACCTCCTTGCTGTCAACCCCGTTGCCCGGCCAATGACTACGTTTGCTGGGACAGGACACACTCTCCCGATGGGACCACCTGACAGGCGCCTGGGTAACCACGCCAAGGGCAAAGACACCCCTCTTCATGTACCAGGGGGAACATACAAGGGGGCGCGTTGGCTGCTACAGGGCGTTTGGAGGCAGCCGTGGGAAAGCGAGAACATCACACAGAAAAGCTTGTGGAGGGACGAGAGGGCGTGTGACACTCTAAGAGGGACCGAGAGCTCTGAAACCACGTGCTCGCAGCCGGGGACAACACGGGACACCGCCTACCACGGGCGTGCGCCCCTGCAGAGGACAGTGCACCAGAGACATCGTCACCGTGCCCAGGTGCCCTGCCACGCTGTGTGGACACTGAACGGGCCACGTGCGGAGGTCACACGCCCAGGTGACACACACTGCGTGTGCGTGCACGCACGTGCGTCTTTATCAGGGGACACAGTCATGGAACACCAGGTCAGGGACGTTTCTCACGGAGTGACACGAACACCGCTCTGAACAAAGCAGCCTGAGTGCAACGTCTCCTCGCGCAAACGCGTGCGCGGAGCAGCTGGGCGAGAGGCATGCAGTGCAGCGCTTCAGCCGCCGCCCGTCACGCCCGGCGCCGCGGGAAGTGCCATCAGGGCTGCGCGTCACCGCAGGCCGCCCTGGGGCCCTGGCTGAGTCACCGCCCACACGCCTGGGGCGCAGCCGCTGAAGCTCGGCAACCACGCCGGGGCCCAAACCGCCACCTGCTCAGACCTACTTGGTTGGGGGCATCAGCGGAGGGGGCCAGGACGTCAGCACCTCGGGGGCCGCTGGACTCCAGCACCACTGCGGGAACAAGGGCTGCGTTAGCGGGCCCGCGCCCCCCTCGCAGACCAGCGCCCGGCCTGTGCGGGACTCCGACGCCCCGTCACGCACGGCGCGAGGCTGTGCCGCTGCCCGTCCTGGCTCGCACGTCCTGCTGAAGGAGCCGCCCCGAGGACGTGACCAGCAGCGTGACGGGACCGTCCTGCGCGTCACTTACCACTGGGCCCGTCATCCTGCAGCAGGCCGCTTCCCGCGACCCTTCACGCTTCCGAGACAGAAGCCTCCAGCCTGCCCTTGGGTGCCGTGTGGGTCGCACCCACCGCCCTCAGCCCGACACGGCCTCAGGCAGAGCTTTACGGAAAGACGGGGACCCACGTCCACCTCCGACCGGCCCAGAGGGGCCCGGGCAGGGCCCGCGGGGGAAGCCGAGCTGCGTGCGGGTTCGGTGTGCGCTGGTGGCAGCACATTCGTGTCTGAGGAGCCCGCTCCCCGTGACGGGACGCTGGCAAACGGGCTCCTCCCCGGCACACTGCACAGCACATGCGTGCGGGGAAAACCCATCTCGGATGCTGGACGCCGGAGTGTCCGGTGCGCGGTCACAGAGGGTGCGTCACCCACGGCCCGCCGCGGACTGTGGAGAGCAAAGCCACCCGCAAAGGGCAACCCCCGCTCCCCCTGGGCACGCGGACGGCGGGGCGAGGCAGGAGGTACCTGAGTGAGCCCGCATGTGGGCGCGGAGGTGGCTGGGCTGGTGGAAGCGCTTCCCGCACTCGGTGCAGACGAAGTCTCCCGGGCGAGCCTGCGTCCGGGGCGTCCCTGTGCGGCGGGGGCCGGGCGGGGGAGAGGAGAACACCGTTAGTCTGTCTGACGCCGTGACGGGACGCGCCCTCGGGCCCTGGGGACAGCTGTCAGCCTCCCGCCAGGCTCCACCGACGGCCCGGGCACACGCAGGGCCGCGAGCGCGCGTCCATTACAGCGAATGAAAGCCTGGCCCTGTGACTCGCCCGCGACACGCCCGTGATGCTCCCGCACCGGCCGCTGTCAGGTGTGCGGGCTCCGAGTGGCTGGACGCTCGCCCGGCCATCGTGGGCTCTGTCGGGGGCACGGCAGGCAAACTAAGTGACACAGTGTGGCCACACCGCGCATGGGGACGCGGAGCCAGCAGGGCCGAGCCATCGACACCCACCCACCAGGCCCTTGCTGTGGCCCCAAGGGGCCAAGAGGGAACATCTGGGAACGAGCCCTACTTAGTGCACTGGCCTCATGGGCCCTCTGCTCCTGACCCACGCTCAGCTGTGCTGGAAAACGGATGCAGACGACACTGACCTGTCTGCCTGCCTTTCGTGTCCAGTCCCTCTGAAGAAAAGGCTACACCTCACGGCAGCGGCTCCCAGAGGCTGCCCTGAGCCCAGGTTGCCCAGGCAGGCCCCACAGTGACTCAACTCAGCGAACGAACGAGAAACAAAACACCGAACACCGAGGAGGAGACGCGGCAGCTGCTGCGACACGCGTGTGAGGTGCTCGCCGGGCCGGGCGCGGGGGAACCCGAGTCCCGCATCTGACCATAAAACACAGATGGAAGGGGGCAGAGGTCCCATCCAAGCAGCTCCTCCCTGTCCTGATCCTGACGCCTCGGCAGATGAAGAGCACGAGCCCCTTCGCCGTCGCGGACGGCGGGGAAGGACACGCGCGGGCAGAGCCCGAGCCGTCAGGGGTGCTCGCCAGGCCTCATGTGACACGGCACGGACGCGGCCCGGCAGGCGTTAGAGAACTTGCTCGCAAAGTTCTCAGGCCCCCACTGGCTCATGCGGGGACACACGTGATCGGGACACGTTTCAGTCAATACTCGTCCAGTGTCACCGACGGGAACTCTCCCGCTGAGGGTGACAAGGTGCCCATTCACTGCAAAACGTGCAAATCGTGACGGGCCCGCTGACCGCAGGTGCCCGCCTGCGGCTCCACTTCCCAGGGCTGTACCCAAGCGAGTTGCTGGGGTTTCGGAAAGCTCAGCGGGGCTGTCCCCACCGACAACGTGTGCTGGGCCTCCTCATGGCGCCCAGACAGCCCGCGCAGAGCTGAGCATGCAGACCTGCTGTGCGTGCAAAACGCGTCCCCACTGTCGGCTTCGTCAACGGCTACTGAGCTGTGTCTTCCAGGAACACCTTCCTGCCCCTCGCTTCTGAATCCCGGCTTTAGAAGCGACCTGTCCCCAGCCCTCCGCGTGAGCACCATCCCCGGGCCCCGCAGACACCACGCCTGACAGCACCCGTGCCTGCGGGGCTTCCCGCACACCCGCCCACATCTACAGCAGAGTCTAACTGCGGCCACGCAGGACACTCGTGACGACGGTGACAGACCACAGGGCACCCCTGTCTCGCGTTCACAGTGTTCAAAAACTAAATCGTCATAATACTGTTTTCTAAGAAACTCTTCTAGCGATTTCCTGTCCAAACTAGCTGCAAAAAAAAAAAAAACGGCGCTTCTACGCACGCATGATTCCCTTGAATTAAGTTTGCATCAGTGTGTGCACACGCCCCACGCACACACACGCACACGCGCTGTGTTCCCCTGCGTTTTATCATCTCGTTTCCTCTTTACTTTTAAAGAAAAGACCCTTGCCCTTCGTGGCCAGTAACGTCGTGCCCGCACCCGAGTTACTCCAGAGGCCACACGCTGGGTGTGAGCTGAAGACTCTGGCGGGCGAACGCCTCCAACGCGCTGGCCTGGAAAGCCGGGTGTGCGTGGCAGGTGCGCCCGGAGGCGGGGAAGGGGCCTGAAGCTCCGGGGGCCCGCCAGGCTCCCTCCTGTGAGGCGGTCTGCGGAGTCTGAAAAGGCTCGCACGAAGCACGAGGCTTCCGCCACCGTCGCGCTGACGTGTCTCCGCCGTAAGTGATTATGTCAAGTCTCGCTACGCGCGGTTCACGCAGTGCTCCATCTGGCACTAGCCCGTCCTATCGCTTTTCGGTTTTTGTTCCCAAACCCGTACTATCGAGTAACGCGGGCCGCAGAGCCTGCAAACACAGAGGACTCAGTATTCTGTCGTCGCTCTTCCAAGAAACCACTCACGTCACGCACGCGCACGCACCTCCAGACTCAGCAGCCACACCGAACACCGATTACGGAAACACAGCGCTGTTCGTCGTTCGAGGGTGAGCCGAGGCCCTGAGTGACATGACCGTGGTCCTTTCCACGTCACTCCTCCCTCGTCTGGCAGGACTTCTACGCGAACGTCACTCAGTGAGAACATGTGTGGAAAAGGTCTCTGAGAATTATGACACCTTCTGAAAGACCTGATGCGTCAGAGACGTCGGCAAAGTCCTCCATCTAAAAGCACCCACTGCCAAGGTCAGAGGACCTCACCCCAGCCCGCGACGCTCGCGGACACAGCGGGTGGGCTGCCGGCCGCTGGGAGAGTCTCTTCCCCATGTTTCTGCCCCCCCCCCACCTGAGGTGATGCGACAGCAACACCTGAACCAGTGGCCTGCCTAGAAGTGACCCTCACTCTGCAGATGGCACCGCACCAGGACACACAGAGCACATCTGACAACAAAGATCCAAAAAGTGCTGGCGGATTCGTGGGATAAAGTCCAAAAATGGTTCAGGACAGCAGTGAATTAAATAAGATTCTGGAGGCACGAAGCGAAACTCGGTGACCACGTGCTCGAGGAGGAGCAGGTGCCGCACGCACGGGGAAACAGACGCTCGGGAACGCAGTGGGGACACATTCGGGGACGTGTCCGCGATGCCAACTCTGGCCGCACAGAGTCCCTAAGCTGGCAGCAGGACCCGAGGCCCCGTGAGGGACCGTCCGCCCTCGGCCACGCCACGGCTGCTGGACTTCCTGCCGGCTGCGTCACACACAGAGTGCTACCAGCACACCTCCGAAGCGGGGAGGGGGACCGGCGCGGCCCTGCAGGCCCCGGGCCGGACCTGCGCAGGTTCAGGGGCTCGAGCAGCAGAGGGGACCCAGGGAAGGCAGACAGCCGCGCTGAAGACTGCCACGTGGAAGTCTCCCAGCTGGTTCCGAGTGGCCACCACCGTGAGACCAGGGCCGACAAGAGGGCTGTCTGGGGGAAGGGTCCCTCTGGGGTAGGTCAAGCCATGTGGCCGCCTCGCGGGGGCCGATAAGGGATTCACACCAGCTGATCACTAAACACGGAAACAGCGACACTAAAACCGCACTCCACAGCACGAAATGGTCAGAACGCTGACGGCTTCCGCCACGGACGGGGACACCGCGATCGCCGACGCCACCTGCCTGCCTCTGGGGCACGCCGCAGGAGGGCAGACACAGCCGAGACCACGTGCACGCTTCACGGACAACTGGGCACGTGACACCTGTAAACGTAAGTGTTTAACTTCTGCTTAGAAAAACAAAGCCTTAGAACCGTTTATTTTAAAAAATTTTAAGGAAAAGGGAAACGTTTCAAGCTACTCTATTTCAATTTCTTTCACCCGAAATGCACAGCCCTTAACTTCAAATCCAGTTCTTTTGGGGGAGAAAACTAGCAGGCAGCAACGCAGGCCACAGGCAGCACACAGGGCCTCCGAAGAGCGGGCAGGACGCGCACCAGGTCTCAGCCTGCGGGTCCATCTGTGTGATGCCTGCAGGCACCGGCGTGTGACCAACCACATCGCAAGCCCAGCGCCCTGAGGGGCGGACGCCACTACAACTGGTGCAAACGCGCAGCTCGCTCGCAGGGCGTGCAGTGACGGGGGCCTGGGTGGAAAGCTGATGGCCACCAGGAACACAGGCACCCGCTGACTCACACCTGTCGTCTCTTGTCTAAAACTTCCCAGCTTCGGAGTTCAAGAAAATCCCCCCTAAAGAACTGAGGCTGGCTCCCACCTTGCGGGGACACCCAACACACTCGCACCCCACTTCCTCGCAGACAGCCTGCACGAGACCCGGGACCCGGGCCAGCCTCAAACAAGGACGCCACCAGCGCCATCTCGGTGGCTGGGGAATGCCCGAGTTTTCTCCCAGCCAAAAAACTCCTCATTTTTCTCTAAGGGTGACGAGAACCAAAGGCATCGCCTGCCCGGCCGAGCTGGCTCCAGGTACCCGTGGGTGCAGGGAAGGTTCCAGAGTCACAAGAGAAGATCAAGGACTTAGCGAAGGATCTGCACTTGTCCACTGGGATGTCACACACGGTGGATCCAGGTGCCTCTCCACTGACAATGGCCCCCGAACCCTGAACCACGGCCCCCCGAGTGCTTCCAGCTTCCTGGGCTTTGAACTGGATCTCAGAGGACACCGTAACTGGTGACCTGCTGCGGAAACGTACAGGGGCACGTGTCCAGGCTGTCCACAGCCAGTGAGGACGGCCCAGGGGCGAACTCACGGCCTGAGCTCCTGGGAAACACCTGGCTCTCCCAGTGGGCCCGGGGTGACATGAGAACCGTGACCAAGGGCATCGCGGCTGACGGAGCGCGTGGGGACAGCTGGCCCCGTCACTGCTACCGTGTCACCGCCGAGGTGCTGGCGGCAGAGGGAGACAGAGCTCTAACATGAGTCCATCCCCCACGCTTCCCGTGGTGCGCTCATAACCCGCAAGGCTGGGCTGACAGTGGATGTGTATGAAACTGAAACTCAGCCGCTTCCAACGAATGGTCACGTCCTCTCGAACAGAAGAGACAATGTGCATGCCCCGTGCGAAGTGCCAACAAAGCTACCTGCTCCCATCACAGATCGGCATGGAAGAGAGGGACCCACACCCCACATAAACACGCAAGCGTGGGGGGAGGCCGCGGGCCCACTGACGTCAGGCAGGAGCCCAGATGGGGTGGCTCCGATGAGCTCATGGGAGGCTCCTGCAGGGGTCCCTGGGCCCATGCGCTCCGTGGCGGGGAGCAGGCCCCATGGCTTACCTCTGTGCTCTCGTGCAGAGCCACTGGCGCCCCAGCTCTGGTAGAGCGTGGTGAAGTCCCTGGGGATGCATGTCTTGAAAATGCTGAGGATGTCCACATGCTTCTCGTGGCCCCCGGGCGGCTCCTGCCGGGCGGCCTGTGGGGTGGGTGGGGTCTGCAGAGCCGTGTCCCCCCGGCAGCCCGGGCCAGCCGTGGAGGCGGGGAGGGCCAGGCCGTCGCCCTTCGCATGCAGCTGACCCAGAGGCTGAGGGCTGAATTTGGCTTTCAATGGTTCCGGGACACTGTGCTTACTTGGGGGGCCACCGCCAGCCCCCGCCGGTGGGACGACATACTTATCCCCCAGCCGGCCGGGGGCTGGGGGCTGGGAGCCTGCACGGGCGATGACAGTGGGTGTGGGCGTGGCACTTCTGCTGAAGCCACCGCCCGCGGACCCGGGTCTGGGGCCGGCCTCCTGCTTGGGCCTGTGTGGGGGCAGCTGGGCCAGGGAGCCGTGTTGCTCGGGACCGTGGCCAGGCTTGGTCTGCCGAGGCCCCTCGGGGCTGGCCGTCCAGAGTGCGCAGGGGCCCCCGGGGTGGCCCTCCCTGCTCCGAGGCGTGCCGGTGGCCCGTGCCACCCCAGCCGTGGGTGAGCAGCTGCCGCTGGGCCCCGGTGCCCCGGCCGGCCCCTGAGTGCGCGTGAAGCGGGCGATGGGCAGCGGCTGGCACTCTCTGCCCCCGAGGGCGGGCGGGGGGCCAGTGCGTCCGCTCCGGACAAGGAACACCAGGTTGTTCCTGATGCTTCTGTGACCGTTGGGCTGGACCCACTGGGGGGCCACAGAGGTGCAGCTGATCCGGTGCCAGACGCGCTGGTGCATCCACAGGACCTCGGGGTAGTAGGTCTTGTGGCTGCAGTAGGGACACAGGTGGACGGCCAGGGACGCCTGCAAGGAGGCGGCCAGGTCCTTGTGGCCAGGGTCGCCCCGGGTTGACAGGTGGCTGAGGTCCAGCGGGGTCAGGTCTGCGGCCGCGGGACGCCCCCGGCTGTGCGCGTCACCAGGCTCCTCCTTCCGGGGGGAGAGCCGCAGACCCGCTCCTTCCCGAAAGCTCTGCTCTGAGCGCGGAGGGGACGCCGCGGTGCCCCTCGGGCCGGAGGCGTCCCGCCGAGAGCGAGCCGCCGGCGTCTTCGAGTCCACGGGAAGCCCGGGCTGCTCCGGCGTCCGGGGCCTCCCCCCGCGGCCGTCGTCCAGCAGGCACACGCAGGCTGCCGCCGCCCCGCTCGGCGCCCCGGTGCCGTTCTCCGACGGGCCACCGCCGCGGCCGTGACTCTGGTCTCCGTTGCAGAGCACAGGCGACGCGACGCCTTCGGAGCAGCAGCAGCGGCGTGGCTTTCCCCCTGGAGGGTCAAACGTAAAACGTGAAGTTACCACCTCGGGAGAACAGCACAAGGCCCAGCAGCACCCCAGGCGCGGCGGCACGCCCGAGGTGTACCCCGTCTCCGCGGCCACAGCCCTCCTGAGTCTGGCTGGCCCTCTGCGCGGCCCCGTGAGCAGCTGGCCAAACTGACCAGCAATGACGACGTTTGGGGGGCAGGAGGGGAGCTGCTTGTTTGAACTGATTGAAATGACAAGACTGCACACCTAGTGGCCAGTGACCACACGCTCCCCAGCTAGCAGAGGGTGATGGCTCCTCCCAGGCACCAGGAGAGACTTCTCTTACAGCACAAGGCTTTCCAGCACTTGCGAAGGGCCCGCTACATGCAGGCCCCCTGGGGCTCATGTGGCGTGTCCGTCACCGACCGCTTCAAGGTAAGGACGACTCCGAGAGGCACCTACGTGGCCCGTGACCACAAAGGGCAGGGCAGGGACACAGCTCACTCTGCCTCGGGACCCCCGGCTGCCCCTGAAACAGCCACAGATCAATGGGCCTGACCCCCAAAGGCGCCTACGACTCTCTTAAGAGGTCTAATGTTCAAATCCAAAACCTTGACACCGAAAGTCTCCTTTGGAGGCGTGACAGGGAAGGGGGAGCCGAACTACTCGCCACACCCTTCTCGGCAGGACACTGAAAAACAGGGCGCAGCGGACGTGGCCCCAGCCTCTGCCCCGAGTGTCCTGCCTGGGGTCCCTGGGGGACACAGGTGGCCTGGGTGCATGAGATCTGTCTCAGAAGAGCTACGTGATGGGACCCAGGCCCTTCCCAGATAAATGCCACCTGCCAGTGAGGCCACCACCTAGTGGCGACTGGGCCCGACCCTCCTAGCCAAGTTTTACACCTTCTGCGAAGTCAGGCTAGACGGCCACCCAGTGCGTTTAACAGGACTTCCAGAAAATTCCTTTTCACGTCTGCATTGACAACCTTGGGCTTCCTTAAATCCAGAAACCAAAATTTGGATGGTTTACAAATGTTTCTGGGTCTCAAACCTTCGTCGATACGTTTTGGGAAGAACTGTCTCGTCACCACTGCCTCACTGTGAAGACAGTAAAACGTCAGCTTCTCCCGTTGGCTTTGGAATAAGATTGTTTTGGAGACGTTGACGTCCCCTAGGGACACGGGTATCTGTTCGCCTCCTTCCTAAGCGCACTGGGACCCGGGAATCCCAGCGCATTCTGAGGGGACCCCCCACAGAAGCGTCCGTCGCAGGAGGCACGGGGCTGGGACAGCACAGGCACAAACGCTCGGCTCCCATTGCAGGGAGCTGGCGAGCTGCTCGTGAGCAAAGTTAAAGGGTGACGCCCACATAAACGTCACCAGTAGTCACCAGCAGGGCTGGTCAGGAGGTAAGGCAACGGAGGGCCATGTCTCCCGACTGCTCTTGGCTCCAAAAGGAACGTCAGGAACGCTCGTGTGTCCCAGACGGTGCCTGGTGTCACTCAGAAGGCGGCCGGGCTGCCCTGGAAAGCCCCGCTGACAGAAAGGGCATTTCGCCTGGGACCGGGGGGAAGTCGTGGCCTTTCATCAATCAGAATGACGCTCGCTATGTCAAATCACTTTCAAACTTCCATAGCGAGCGGCTTTGGGGCTGGGGACCTGGTGTTTCCCTAACTGAAGGAAGACAGCTTCATGACAGCACATGGCACAGGCGGCGAGTGGCACCCCTGTGCTGATCAAGACGGCCTGTGCCATCTGACACGGCACATCCGGGAGTGCTCAGAGCACCTGCCCAAGTCCCCATGCGTCACGCTCCCAAGAAGGGTCATCAGACAGCACAGCAGAACGCTCGGGCCTCTGACCACGGCACAAGGTAGGAAACTGAAGCAAAGGACATCTCGGCTATCGATGTCACCCACGGGGCCGGGCAGAGCCGGCATCTGAGAAACGAAGCCACACTGCCCTCCAGCAGCCTCCCGACTCTGGGGACAGTCAACGCTGGGGCAGCGCCATCACGTGAGGTCAGCAGGAGGGTAATGGGGACCAGGGGCTTCTGCAAACCGGCCGCCTGTAAGACCTGCCCAGCGGACAGTCTTCAGTGCACAGATCTGGTGAACTTGAACTTCAAAAGCATACTCTAGGTCAACTAAGATTTGCCCGGAGGCCTGCCCACCGCCCTCCACCGCCCCTGGCAGCACCTAAGCCCTGGGAACAAACCCACTAAGTGGGGGCAAAGGGCTGCCACAGAACTGCCCAGCTTCGGTGCGTCCAGGCCCAGACCGCGACAGGGCCTCGCTGGTGGCCCCAGAGGCCATGGGTCTCAGGCCTCTGACCCCAGCTCTTCAGAGACGTTTCTGACGTCATTCACCAGGGCCCTTCACCTGCACCACGAGCTTCCACAAGACCAAGTTCCACCCACCACCTCCACCGTCACGGACGGCCTGGCCGGCACAGAGGCGGCCCTCGCTTTCCACCGTCCCCCAGCTGCCCGCCGCCCGCCACTGCACTGCCACTCTCCCAGGTCCCCGCACTCCGTGGACACACGGCCCCTTAGAAGCACCGTGCCCGGGCACCTCGTCACGCCACAGGAGGGACAGCGGGTGCTGTGGGCACGGCGGCATGCGCCGTACGTGGACGCTGCACTCGACCTGGCCAGAAGGCTAAGTGGCGGGGGAACGTGAGCGCCCCGAGGCTCGGGACGCCCAGCATGTCGCCGCGGGTATGGGGCGCTCAGATGCAGCATCCGGCGCTGCCGAGGTACCGCAGCACGCAGGGACCCTGGGGCCACCTGGATCTCCAGGCTCAGCGCAGCACACGTGTGACCCTGCACACGCCCCACGCGGCACACGCAGACGCGGCCACCTTCCACGGCCTGCTCACTCGTCGGCCCACGCGCTCACGTGCGTGACCCGCACACACCCACGTTCCTGTTTCTCTCCACTTTCCTGGACGTGGTTTTCAAACTCCAGCATTGTGGGACCTGGTCCCACCCTTGAGACTCTCTTGAGGGGCTGCTTGAGGCTGCAGGTCACAGAGGCTGCTGTGAGGGCTGTGAGGGGCTAAGGAGACTCATTCTCTCTTTTGAGGGCTGCGAGACTCTCTTGAGGCTCTGACTACCACCTTGGTCTGCTGTCCACTGCACTTTACAGCCTCAGGACCCCGAAGTTCAGAGGTGTGAATTAGGAACTTAAACGTGTAGGTCCCCAAGGCGACGTCGTAAACACACGCATGCGCCACCAGCCCCGAGGCACGGCACCCCGCGGGCCCTCGCAGGACAACGCGCTCCCCCTTCACTGTTAATTTTTTATTGTGGCAAAACGCACGTGACCACATCTACCGCTGACCCCTCGTTGGTGACCCCGGTCCGGGCTCCGCTCTGCAGGCTCGCCTCGCTTCACACCCGCTTTTAAAGCCCTCGGTCCTCAGTGCACATGGAGCCCCTTCTCCCCGCCCAGAATGTCAAACACAGGCACGTGGGGCCCCTTCTCCCCGCCCGGCCCATCACGCACAGGCCAGGAGCCCTGCGGGGGGCGGAGCGGGGAGTCCCACCGGGTGGCCTGGCTCCCACCGGGTTTCCAGGGAGCTCTAGGACACCCTGTCCAGAACTCTGGCTCTGTCAAGAGCTGGTGACAGGCAGGGCCGCTCGATTCTGTGTGACTGCAGCAGCTGTGGGCCCGTTTGCCATCCAGTTAGTGACATTGCACTCTGAGCTCTTAAAAGCAGGGGTTGTCCCCGACACCACGGAAACCGAGAGGTGAACGAACAGACAGGTAACCGCAAACACTGCGTTCACAGTGACATCTGTGATCAAACTCAGACCGACAAGGTGAGTGGTGGGTGGGGGATGGCACTGTCGTAAAGGTTAAGAGAAGGTAAAAGTTCAAAGCTATTAAAATTACACAGGGAAGAAAGCTTGTGCGTTATCACCGAGATTCTTAAAAAGTCAGTGAAACTACCTTAATTCGAAGGAGCTTTGGGAACATGATGTCCTCCTCCCAACCCCAAAAATGGCTTCAGCAGAGTCACCACGAAGCGGTCCTTTAAGCATTTATTTGGCTTCAAATTTCTAGACTCTGTATTGCTCTCATTTCCGTTCTCACAGGTAAATTAAGAGAGCTCAAGATTTTAATATTTTCCACTGTTGGTCCACAACCGAGACTTTCACCCACACACATTATATTTACACAGCCAAGCGTCTTGAGTATTTTATGAGACAAGTCTGGGGACCACGGCCCAACTGCACAGACTTCTGGACACTGTCCACCCCTCTTTCTACAGGACAAAGGAGCAGAAAACACCAAGGGCATCTGGACCCTGATTCAGGTTCTCGAGGGGCTTACCGCCCAGGCAGCCCTGCTCCTGGGGCTCAGACCTGGGGCGAGGTGATCAGGGGCCCAGAGGGGACATGGCTAGACCTGCCGGCATCCCCCTCGCCTGAGTCCAGCAAGTGCAGGTCAAACGCACTCATCGGGAGTAAATGTGCTCTTCCTCCAGGCCCTCCCCCACGTAACAGCACACGGGGACACGCAGCTTCCCTGGGCGCCGCACCTAAGGGTCGCTCGGCCCACCCGCACGCCGACTCACGCGCCGCACCTCACTTACCACCCCGCACGCGGCACGAACTCGCCCTGAACAGCGAGGGACGTCACGTGTGGAAACCCGTTTTCTGCATTACCACATTAGCATCTTTTGCAAGGGACCTGACTCGGCAGATTACATCAGCTGTGCATCCTGCTGCTCTGGTTCATAAAATAGGGACAAACGTGTCAAGAAGGCAAGGAATTAAGGGAAATGGCCTAGGTGTCTGGGAAAGTCCCTGGGAAGATGGTCCAGGTAAGAGAATCCCAGAAACGGGAGCTCTGGTCCTCGGGAACCGTGCTGAAGCAGGAGTGTGTCATCATAAGAAGCTGTGGGTATGAAGAAGAACACACTCCAGAAAAAGTGTGGGCTAAATATCCACAGGGCTTTCCAGTTAGCACGGACTCACGCCCTCCGTGCAAGCAGAACAAGGTGCAGAGCTATGCGCCGCGGGCCGGCTCCGCCCGGACGTTCCCCTTCCGGAGAAACGAAGAAAAACAGCCACGAGCCCAAGATCAACTCGGTGTCACGCAGAGGGCCGCAGAAGGCTCGTCCCCCAGGGACCTACTTCAGGGGCCGAGTGACCAAGAAGGGTTCCAGCCTACGAGGAGGTCCCAAGGCTCCCTGGACCAGAAACGCCAATGCCACCAAAGTGACAGGAACAGCTCAGCCTCGTTCCACTCTTCAGGAAAGGACGGCTTCGGTTTCCACGGGAGACAGTAAACAATTGCTCCTGGCAATCCAGCATCTGTCAAGGACAGTTCAGTCCAATGGCCAGAAGTTTCTTTTAAAGAAGCGTTTTAAAGCTCTCCCACTTATCATGCATGAAATGAAAACCACCAAAATAATAAGAACAAAGTCTAAATGAAGAGGACACTGACGGGATTAGGGTGATAAGTAACTTGCGAAATTGTAACTTATTTACCTTAATGGAAAAATACGTAAGTATCTTAGCACTTTAGAAACTATATTTTGATTTCTCAAGAAAAACAGTTACGGATTAAATACAGAGTTTATGACGAAACAAAGTAACCACGTTACATAAAAAAAGCTAAGGCTTAAAATCTGGGAAAGATTTTTTTCTGAAAGCTTGACTATTCGGTGATGACAAAATCAACATTTTAAAGGTTAATCAAATACCTCCAGTTCCACCCACGCTTCCGGTCACTCACCAGTAGTTTGCTACGCCATAAAATCTACTCTAGAAACCCAGAGCTGTTTCCTCACGCACCGGACCATAAAAATGGGGTCCTCGTGCTTGTTTACGTTGCTTTTTCGATCTACTCCACGCTGAAGTCAAAGAATTCAAGTCCATCTTCGATGACCCCGCGCGGCTCACCCAGCCTCCTTCACCGCCAGCACCTGAGAGCAAACTCTAACTTATCCGTCCGGGAAAAATGCAAGGAAATGAAAACTGAAAAGAGCCATCACGCAAAGCTTCACAAACCATGCTCTGAATAAACGTTTCCACTTCACACAGGTAAGAAGCTCGATCCAACGTTACAAGGAACAGTCCAGGCAGGTGGTGAAGAGAAGGGGCTTACGGCACGCTGAGATTTTAAAGTCAGCAAGCAGGACGCAAGTACAGGAACGGGCAGGAGCGAGCACCCCAGGCCTGTTTCCTGTCTCCCTCCAATCTTCCCTCTTCCGCAAGCAGCGGGGTCCGGAATCGGGCACCACCAAGACTGCACTGAACTTAAACCACCTGTGTTTTTTCTTTCACAAGAAGCATTTTGAGAGATCAGAGGCAGAGTGAGACTCTGGAAGAGAAGTAACGCTGTTAGCTTCCAGCGTGACGATGACAACACTCGCAGCCTACCGTTAATGTGGTTTAGAAGTTTGACTGCAGCTTAATTATCCAAAAATACAAAGCCCAAAGTCTGCGTGTTTACGAGGAAATTATGATGCTTAAAATAAAAAAAAACAACTCGAGATTTACCAGCATGGTCTTCAGATTGAAAGTCAGGAACGTGTCTGACGTGCAGAACAAAGGCCATCTCAGGACCCAGTCCCTGCTCGGCAGGAGGGGCCCTCGCCGGGAGCAGCTCCCTTAGGCTCCAGGCGGGAGCTGCCATGCTGCACGCCACCGCTAGGTGGCAGCTACGCCCAATTTATAACCCCCTCCCTGGCCTGCACCCATGTGGCCCCCGGATTTCAGAGATGGGGTTTAAGAGGCACCTACTTTTAAACAACGGGTACTTATTAGCAAAAGATGCACACCTAGAAGTTGCTTTAAGGGTTTGCCAATACAACCGTGCATTATTTCTCCATCCCCCAGGCCATGCGTCGTGTGGATAAAGCAGCTCATCAAAGGGGCTTTTGAAGCGCGTTCCGTTTTGGTCTGTGTGTGTTCATCAGTACTCAGAGGATTAAAATGTGGAAGGCTTTGGATTACTGATACATAGGAATTACTTGGCAAAAGTACGTTCAGATAAAATAATATTCCTACATGCATTTGACATGGGCGTCGTATGACAGTCTGCCTTATAGTGCACCTTCAAATATCTGATTTTTTGAAAAATTTATTCAATGTAATGATTTGGCAATTCACTTACAATATTTTAGGAATCTAGTACCTGACCTGAAAATGTTTTACAGTAGGTATTTTCACCTTGGATTCAAAGTTAAAGCACAGGTATGTTCTAGTCCAGCGGTCCCCAACCTTTGTGGTACCAGGAACTGGCGCTCCTGTGAGAATCTAACGCCTGATGATCTGAGGCGGAGCTGAGGCGGTGAAGCTGGCACTGGGGAGCGTCTGTAAACACAGATGAAGCCTCGCTCGCCTGCCTGCCTGCCGATCCCCTCCTGCTGGGCGGCTTGGCTCCTAACAGGCCAGGGACCAGTACCAGTCCGCGGACCGGGGGTGTGGACGCCGTAACCAGTCTGAGAAGGTGGGCCCACTGTCTCTGTCACCTAGAGACTCAAGTCGAGAGGTCTGAGGCCTAGGCCCCAGGCCACCTCCGACACGGAGTCTAATGCAGAAAACTCGGTCACCCGGGTGAAGCCCGCTGGGGGTGACGTCCCTTCATGGGCGAGCAAGGCCCGCACGCCCTGCTCGGGACATAGCAGCCCTCCCAGGGCTTCGGATCAGAAGGACAGGACGTGAGTCAGGGCTGAGTGTAAGGGAGCGAGGTCAGCCGGCAACCGCCTGCTGGGCTGTCCCCTCCGGTCTGCGTGGACGCGGGAGCACTGCGAAGAGGCAGGGGCCTCACACGTGCGAGGCGCGCGTGGTCCTGCCCCTTCCCACACGGAGCTGTCAGAATTAGGCAGACTGGAAGTTCTAGAAATGGCTGTTCCTGAGCGCCGGCCGGGATCTGCGACCTGCATGCCCACGGATTAAACGTTACCATCACGAAGCCAACCACACGAAACAAGCGTCCCCACCCGCCTCGCCACACAGCCCCCTCGGGGCTGCGGCTGACCCACAGTGGCCAGTTCCGACCTGGCTCCGAGCACGGTGTGGACTGCAAAGCACAAGCAGAGGGAGGCGGCCGAGGGGCCTGGGAACTACGCGGGCAGTGGCTGGTCCGGCTGGTAGGCTCGTCCACACCGGAAGGCCGGGCGCAGCGACCGTACAGCCCGTCATCGGGGACGTGAGAGTGAGTACGAAATACGCAGACTGTGTCTCCCACGTGAAGACTTCAAACTGTTCCGTGAACGTTAAATCTCGAAAGTTCCACTCCACCAGAGACACTCCGTGGAAAGAACCACTCTGTATTTTATTAACTCAAGCAACTCTTCCCAAGTCCCGTCACTAGGTCGCTGCTGCGGTGTCAGGCAGACGGCGTGAGGCCGCCGGCCGCTGAAATGTGCGTGACACGACGTGACCCCCGTCACACGCAGCACGGGCGCGTGGACACGCTCCCTCCCCAGAGTCTCGGCCCGTTTGGGTTTCCTCCCCGCCACCAAGCACCTTCAGTTCTACTCCTAACTCACAGCTCGGCGCCAATTTACCCAGTTTTTAAAAAGTCGAGGCAGAAAGATTACAGGCCCGGGGGACACCATGCCGCTCGGAAAATCTCTGGAAAGCCCCAGTTACTCACATTTGTTTTCTCAATCATTTAGTCATATTTCTATTTTGAGAAGGAGTTGCAAAATCTTATTTCTGTGATTGTTTTCCAGGAGCTCTTGGCCAAGTAGGAGCCCTGAATCCATGAATTAAAAACACAGAAAGCCAAGTGGAGCGTTTGCCATCCAAGTCAATGAGCTGAATGACAAGAGGGTGCCCCCCGCCCAGCCCCTCTGCCCCCTGCTGGCCTGGCGCCCCTTCTCGGGCTGCCTGAGAAGGCCCTGCAGCTGCCAGGCCACCTGGGGCCAAGGTGAGGAGTACGGGGGGTCACGGCTGGTCCCCAAGCTCTTTCCCCAGCCGGTGACACCCCTCTACTGCCTCTCTCGCTACTTAGGACCGTGAAGCGTCCTGAAGAGCGACACTGAAAACAAGGATTCTTGAGCACTGACTACGTGCAGGCGGTTTGTAGACAGCGATGCTTGTGCGCGCGTGTGCACACGCGTGTAGACGGCGATGCTTGTGCGCGCGTGTGCACACGCGTGTAGACGGCGATGCTTGTGCGCGCGTGTGCACATGTGTGTGCATGCACGTGCGGGAGTTGACGGCAGCCATCCCAGGGGGTGGGCACGGCTCGGAGGAGAGTCTGAGGGCACAAGTCACGTCTCAGCCCCGTGTCGCCCCCTCGTGAAAGCTGTCGTCTTGGTCAGTGCTAATTTCTTCACGGTAACTAAAGCCTCACGAGTCACTGCAATTCCTCACGCGAATTCCGCGGGAAGCTCAGCGCACTCCGCTGTCCTCGCTGAGCTCGTCCCCCAGCGAGGGGACGGTGCTCGCCAGGAAACCGACAACACAGCGGAGAAGGCGGCACAGCGGCCGGGCTTCCGCCAGGCTCCGCCAGGCTCCCTCAGCCCGGCCCCTCTGCAGTCTCCGTCCAGGGCACTTCCGTTCTCAGGGGCTGCAGCCCGCTCTGCCCCAGGTGGGGGTGGCCTCAGCGACAGGGGAGCAGCTCCTCCAAGAGCCCTGTGTCCGCGTGGGCAACGCACAAGGCACGTGATGGCAAAGGGAGGCGGGGCCCGAGCACCGCAGCCGGGCCGAGCGTCTCCGCCGTCACCCAAAGTCACTTTAACACCAGCAGCCACCTGTCAAGACTCTCACGCTACCTCTCTCGGACCCAAACCATGCCCTCATCAGGCTAACGGGTTTCTGACGCCTTCGTTTATAACATCCATTTCCCTCAAAATGCTGGCCGCTCACAACCTCACACAGCACTGAAAAGCACCTACAGGGTCGAGGGCCACACGCGACACGTAAAAATGGGTGTGTTCACAGCCGTTGGTGACCCAGGGTGCTGCCGAGGCAGCGGTCACTGCCCTGGCGGTCGCCAGGCCGAAGCCGCGCCCCCCGCGCCAACCAGTGGCACCCGGTCCCACCTGCTTCTGTCGGCGCCCGTCCGTGGGTCCTGGTCCTCGTTTCTTCACACACAGGCACGCGTGCCTATGTGTGTACACGCCTGGCCACACACGTGCAGTCACATGTGCGCACATATGCAACACTCATGCCCTGCACAGTGTCGCATGTGCACAGTCACAGTGTCCCACTGAGAACCATGGTGGCTGGGCTGGGGGGCCGCAGGGTCAGCCGCCATCCAGCCAGATCGCTACACACGAGCCTGAGCCCTGAGGCCTCCCACGCTTCCCCACCCCAGACGATTGCAAAGTCCAGAATTTAAACTCAAAGAACACGCCATTCTCTAAGAGGAGAAAATATGTCGCGTGTATCTACACTAAGGCTATTTTTAAGAGCTGAAAGCATCTGTCCATACCCTTAAAACTTAAAGTGACAAATTTCATGCCGCCATGAGCTAAGCAGCAGGAACACGGGACCCATCTCCTCTTGTGCTCACAGACGTCTGTCAACTTTATGATCACATAAGACACAAGTACCAAAACTATAACATGAAGCAGCAAAAAAAAAAAAGAAATGGTTATATTGGTTCTATTTGGAATCTAGGAAAAATTTCGTCATCCGCGATGTCTTCGAAAGCACCGCTCCTCTGCCAAGGACCCAGGTGGGAGACGTGCAGGTGGACGTCCCGGAACCACTCGCTGCACCAGCCCCGGGCAGCGGTCAGGACAGGGCCAGCGGCCGGGTGTCAGGCGCTAAGGCTGAGGCCCGTGGCCATCTGCTCCTGCCTGATGGCCTCCGCGAAGTCCCCAGGCACAGGGACCAGTGCTGGCGACGAAGGTTCCTGAGGAGCAGCCCAGTGGACACAGCGCGCATAGGCCAGCTACCCCCCCCACCCCCCAGTAGGGCCAGGAGCACAGTGGACACCTCACGTGGGACCTGACGTGGGACCCCCACGCGAGCCCCAGCTCCCCCGTGCCTTTGGTGACCACCGTGTGTGCATGTCTGCGTGCAGGGGAAGATGGTGCGAACGCCCACAGGGTACCGCCTTTCCCCACGGAGACGCCAAGCGCACGCCAGGCCCGGAGCGCAGGCACAGGACCAACGGATGAACGGACACGACCCTCCTCCAACGTGCCCAACGGACCCACTTCCCTGAGCTAAGGCAGTGACGCAGCCCATCGAGTGATGGGCACGGCTCCCTAGGACAGTGTCTGCCGAGGCACCATAGACAAAAGACACCACGACACCGGGACCCATGATGTCAGGGTTCCCCACGCCGGGCCCCACGACACCAGGCCCCGTTTTTCTTTCAGACGCTCACGCACACCCCGACAGCACCAGCAGGACCAAGACAGCTAATTTCACCACTCAAGGAGCACGAGTGGTAGTTAATCTATGTGACAAATTAAGGGTTTTGATAGAAAATAAAAAATTCTCAAGACGACTACAAAATAGCAAATATTCTACAGGAAGTCTCCAGGTTCTCAGCAACGGACTCCACCGAAGCCACGTGTAAGGAAACCAGCGACCAGAGGCTGAGGGGACAGGAGGGCTGGGTGTCCACGGCACGTTCTGGGCACAAACCACCACCGCACTTCTGAGTGACCCTCGAAACACTTCCAGTACCAAACGGTGAAGGAAGCGTGAGCTGTCCGTGCATTTAAGAGAAACGAACAGCAACGAGCAGCAGGATTTTCCAGCCCACGCCTTCCAGCCGCAGCTCGTGCGTGGCGGAGGCCCTGGCAGCACAGGGCAGCAGGCGGGACCCACGGTGGACAGGGCACCCTCACGCACTCCCTGGGACAACGCGGACGCACCGGGTCACTGACTGCACCTCACTGGGACGGGGAAGGACCCCAGAGAAAAGCGGCAGACCTGGCGGAGGGTGCGGGCCCCCCACACAGACACCGGCCCGGCCGGAAGCGATTCTTTCCCCGCCAACGTTTGAGGCGCTGGCCTTGCACAAAACCATGTCATCCGAGGACCCGCGGGAGCAGAGGCCAGCTCCGCACTGGTATTAAGGACGGTGGCAAAGCCACGTGTGTGCACGCACTGACGGCTGGCTGCTGGGGGCTAGGACGTGACCGGCTCCCCACTTTGGCCCACCCTCGGGACGTCAGACGCTGCTCAGTGCAGAGATTGAGCCAAGACCAGGCGGCCTGTGTCAGCAGCCACTCTGGGGCCCGAGCCCAGGCTTCGCCTCTCCCACCCAAAACGGGAGCGACACCACCCAGCGAAGCTGCGTCAGGGCTGAGGGGACGGCGGCCGGCAGCACGCCTGCCACCTGGGGCGCGTCGGACACTCAGAAGTGCTGCCGAACGCTGTGGCCAGACTGCTCTGGAGGTGCCCGTCACAGGGCCAGGATCTGGCCCCTGGGACTGGTAGACCTAGTGTGTGTGACCACCCCTCTGCGGCACTTGCTTACTGTGCCCGCTATCACACCCTGAGGTTGGCGACCCGGCCCCCAGGGGGCTGGCAAGCTTGAAGACAGTCTGGGCCGTCACTGCAGCTGGGGGCTGCTGGCATCGGGCGGAGACCAGACAACTGCACACAGACCCCTCCCCTCCCCCCGCCCACGACATGGTCTGCAGCACAGGAGCCCCGGAAAGGCTCAGGCAGCACGACACGGGTGAGCCACGAGGCCAAGAAGCAAGGCGGCCGTGGGGCTGGCCGGGACAACTGTTAAGGCCCCCTTGGCTCTCGGTCCCCTTGTAGCTTCCAGACACTCGAGTCTGCTGTGTCCTGACAGTGTTTCTACTAATTTAGAAACCGCGGTGAAGCTGTGTCAGTTACAGATGACCTCTCTGCCATCGATCCTGTCGTTTCCACAAATTGTCCCCACATTCACTGTGACTCAATGAAAAGGGACGCGGTGGACACATGTCCTCTTCAGGGCCAGCCGTACTAGCACAGGCCCTGGGTGGCAGCCCCTCATTGCCCCGTTTTTAACTCGGGGTCAAAAAGTTCCCTGTGGACTGGAACCCGCCTGCAATCCCTACGGGTGACAGACGCACGGCAGGGACAGCCAAGGTGAGCGGCTTCTAGTCCAGCCAGACTCCAGCCCACGCTCACTTGTTACTGACTCGAAGGTCACTTCTGGCCCTAAAAGGAAGCAGCCACAGCAGAGGCGTGCTGAAGTCTGCTTAGCAGGCCATCTCCTGTCACTGAGTGACAGCGTCCCAGGTCCAAGATCTCGTCTAATTCAAGTCCAACCGACAGGGGTGCTCCTGAGCTGGCTGCTCCTCTGGGGTGGGCGTCACCTGTAGACCATGCAGCCATTCCCCTTTCCAATGGCAGTACCCTGTGTGCTGAGACACCAACCTCACGGCCAGGTAACCCCCACCTGGGCGTGTGCTCTGAAGCCTCAAAGCCAAACGGGAAGCCCGCGAGAAGGGCCTCCTGCCTCCATCCAGGCCAACCCGTCCCCCTTCGCTAACCCGCCTCGGCCAACCGGGGCGCTCCAGGTCTTCACCAGCACCCTTCCATAGACTGGGAGATGCTCAAACCCCGGCCACCGGTGACACGCCCTTGTCCATGCCTCAACAGCGTAACCCAGCCAACTCCTCAGACCGTCTGGGACAGGTCCCTTTCTCAAAGGCAGAGGCACGTAGCAGCAGCTGTGAGGGGGCAGATGGCCACCAGCCACGTCCTCTGACCCCGCCTGCCCTGCCTGGTGCAGCCTCAAGTGTGTGAGCCTGACAGGTGCCGTCAGTGAGGCCCACCCGTGGGACCCCAGGTGTGGGACGCACCTGTGGTGATGGTGGACAGGCTAGTCCATTGTGAGCCAGTTTCCCCTCTGTAACATAGGTTTAGGCCCACTTTGTGTGCACCTGCCAAGCCACCTGTGACCACTGAATGTCACCCCAGCATACTGCCACTTACCTTAATTCTTTTGTGTTTTTTACAGTAAAATAAAGCACAGATTCAGAAAACTTGTAAAACCAGAACACAGCTTAATAAGCGGCTGTAAGGGGGGCACTTCCAGCCACACACAGGGCGAGACGCTGCCAGCCCCCAGGAGCCTCTCCACGTGGCCACAGGCCCCCGCACACGGGGGCGCACAGCGACCACTCTGGCATCCAAGCCTCCGTGCCCGACGCAAGTGCCAGCAGGCCGCCCCGGGCCCATGGCCTGGCCACGTGCACTAGAACCGGTGCGTCTTTACGCCCCTGTGGCCCGCAGGGCCCCACGCCCCGTACTCCCGACGCTTTATTTCTAGATCACAGGCCCTCGCCACGTGTGCTTCCCACGGGCTGGACCAGGCTGATCCCGCCCGCCTGGTGCGGTGAGGCTGGTCCTCTGACGAGGTGGCCAAGCCGCTGTTTCTAGAAAGGAGCCCTTTTCCCCAGCGGGTGAGGCAGGAGGAAGCACCTCATCCAACCCGCGACGAGGCTGCGCATTCTGGAGGCGAGCAGGGACCTGGAACTTAGGGGGACAAAGCTGGCAGGAACAGGGACGCCCGCCTGAGAGGAACGTGTTTCCGACGGGGCCACGACTCTGTGACTATCGGAATGCTGAGCTGCGAGCGGCAGAGTGACCGTGGCCGAGGGGCACGGCGCATTTCTGACAGCAGCGCCCCAAAGAACTTCCAGTGACGTCAACGCTCTGCCCGTGTCCTCGGTCCCGCAGGGCAGCCCCACGTGGCCACGAGACCAGCATGCGACAGAGCAGCCTCAGGCGCGACGTGTCCTAGATAAACACAGGTCTCGGCCACCCTAACACGTACAACAAACACCTGACAGCACATCGGCTACGGACAGAACTCTTCCTGACTCAGGACAAATCTCTCCCAAAATACGAATGGCAACAGACTTCCCCGAAACACATTTCGGACACGAAAACTTCCACGCAGTTGAGCGCGCGGGGCGTTGCTTAAACTAAGTACTTCTCAGCCACCAGAGACGTTCTGAGCCCGAACGCTTCGTTCAGGATCACGGGCAGCGGCGTCCACACCATGGCATCTGGGAAAACGCAGCCAAGTGGCGGACAACGCAAAACCGTGACCAATCAATGTGTGTCACACACTGCTAACCCGCCACAAGGATGGAAAAATCAGAAGGAAAGGGTTGGCAACTGCAAAAAACAGCTACTAAACACGAAAACCAAAAGCACCTAACACAGCGGGTGAGGGAACGGTGCCTGGCCGCGGAGAAGGCGCCCCCTGGACTCGGAGACCGGCACCCTCGCTTTTCGCCCATAAATGGGAAGACCGCCCTGAACACGAGGTGCTGGCACGGCCACAACGCCAGGTGTGCTCGCTCGGGCAGAGCGCGAAACACCTGAGCTCCCGTGCCCGCCCTCCGGCACGGACTGTTTACTAGATGTTTCAAATAGAGCTTTTTATCATCATCGGGTACTTACAGAAGGAAACGAGCAAAGCATGCAGGTCGCCTCTGCCGTAAAACGAAAGCATCAGAACCCCCGAGGGAAGCAAACCCGAGTCTGAGATGAGCAGCGTGGAGGCCACGCCACGGCATGGGGACCGAGGCACGGCGGCAGAGGGATGGCATGAGCCATTTTTGGAGGAACCGAGGCAGCAACTGGTGCTTCCACTGTTTTCAGATTGCTACTTAAGCAGTTTGCGTAACTATCGAATAAGTTAAGGGATTTCCTATAACTTTTACTTTTAAATAATCAAAACAAACACTGAAATAAAAAGGTTTGAGAAATTCCGATGCCATCAAAATCACATTACCTTTTGCCTTTCCTTTGAACGAATTCACTGTAAAGCTGTATTTATAGATACGTACGTTCTTAGGCATTTAAACTTTAAAAGCTGAATCACTCATTACTGTTATTGTTTACAATCTTGCTGTGAAAACCTTATTTATTCTGAAACAAGTCATTTTCCTTTTTTCTTGTATGTACCATAGTAGCACATACTTATGATTTAACCGAAATAATCATCTTACTTGAAGTTGGCGTACTAGGTGATTTTCTTCAATCGGGATTTTTTTTTCTTACAAGTTTGCATCCTTAAAGTTTAATGCAAGGTTTTAAAGGGGGGCTGACAGCCGGGTGGGTATCCTGTCACACAACATGCACCACCAGACAGTGTGGGCCAGGGTGGGGGCAGACACACTCCACGGAGCTGCTGGCTTCTAAGGGAGCACAGTGCTGACTCACAAGTTACTCAAACCTCTGCAGCACTGTCCACCAGAGTCTGCGTCTTATGCTTTTTCTTCGCTTTTCTCACCCAGAAGAGTTACCTACTCCGTTGGCCGTGGAGCCGGGCAAAGGACTCATCTCCTTCCAAACTGGCCTGCTTAGGGCAATTCTGTGAAAGGTAAAATAAGTCAGTCACTCTGACTTCAGTCTCAAATCGTGACCTTAAAAATCTTAAAATGGCAAGTCAGGAGGAGGACCACGTAAAAGCCTCTCTGCCACTCACGTCCTCACCAGACAGATGATAAACAGTGAGTCTGGCTTCCAACCTGCGTTTCAAATGAAGCGGTACACGTACACGTATACACACACGTAGACACTCACGTGGTCACACCAACACGCTCACGCACACCACACACTCACACTCAGCACAGTCGCCAACATACCATTCTCACCCACCACACATACACCCCCACACGTGTGCGCACACTCGCATGCCGACACTCACGCACACGTGCACTCGCACTCCTAGATGGCCGCCTCCCCACCGTGTGGCTGTGTGCCCCAGCACTAGAAGACGATTCTGAGCCCCGCAGAGGAACCCTTACGCAGCAAGGCTGGTGACGAATTTCAAAGGTGCAACTCCCTAAAATGCAGTCACAGAGGCCACCTTAGCGGTGCAGCAAGGGTCACTCCACTGACAGCAGCGACAGCGCACCCGGCGTGGATGTGGGCGCCTAGCTGACCCCGCCGAACGTCCATCCTCCCTTCTCGGCACCGTTGCTCTGGACTGTCATCAGTCCCTTCATCGTCAAGGGACCGCAGAATGACAACAGCCGAGGTCGAGGGGGAGCAGTGCAGAGGCCTGTCTGCCCATGTGTGCGTCCAGGCCCGTGGCAGGTCCCCAGCACCAAGCCCCATGGGTTCTGAAGCAGAGGCCAACCTCAGCGGGGGACGGGTACTCAGGAAACATGGCCGTGACAGGAACAGCCTGCCCGGCGCCAGGGCGCTGAGCCGCACTGCCCTGTGCTTCTGTACAGCTCCCAGGGGGACACTCCGCTCGCGGCCACCTGGCTGGGGGACCTCCAGAAACACGGGCCCCACGTCCTGAAGACAGGGTGCTCCCAGAGCTCCTGCCTCCAGCTAGGACTCCACGCCCAGCTTCCACATGGTGTGAACACAGCCTGAAGCCTGACCACAGGCTCCATGGAAAATGAGCACCCAGCCACCTGAAAAAGGTGCAGCTTTAAATAGTCCCTCTGCTCCCACAACCAATGAGCTCAGTTTGCAAATGAGTCCACACCTGGCAGCCATCGGCTCCCTTAATGACTGGAAATTAGCTTCACTAATCATGCTACAGGGTCAGTCTCTAACGGTAGGATCCTCCCATACAAAACATACAATTATTTTGAATCAGAGGCCGGCTGCTAGCTCCCCACGATCACTACATCTTACGGAAAGCGAGAGAAAAACAAACGCTAGCTTAGGCACGAAAAGCGCGGTACAGAGCATTCCATGAAAGTGATAAATGATAAAGGCTTTGCAGCTGGAAAGCAGCCCTCGGTCCCGCTGGGGGAGGCCCGGGCCACGGGCAGCTCGTGTCTCTCAGTCCCGCTGGCGAAGGCCCGGGCCACGGGCAGCTCGGCCTCTCGTGTCTCGTGCTCCAGGGAAGAGCCATACTCCCCACTCTCCCATGGAGGCAAAGCAGGTGGTGCTGCCCAAGCCCATTGTCGTGCCGGGACGTGGCCTCAGGCACGGCCACAGTAGAATGTGGCACACACATCAGACAATGTCAAAGCCGCAAAGTCCCCATTAACGGCCCCAAACGAGAAAACTAAATTACTCAAACTTACTGCTTAGAGCTTTTGGTCTTTAATCAACTGTTTAATCCAGTTTCACATCATAAAACTTAACCCAAACCCGAAGGCCAAACGAGGACACTGCAGCTGGTAGCCTCAAAAGCAGTCACCAGCAGCTCCCGCAGCACTGACCTCACGGGCTCATGTGAAACGTGAGCGTGAATGCGAGGCCCACTTTACTAAGCGACCACCACACCCCCGAACCTCCGTGGTCACCGAGACCAGCTTGTAACGAGGCTCATGACGTCGAACGCTGAGTCTCCGTCGCTGGCAAAAACGCGTGCATCTGGAAATGCACACTCCCCTCCTTCCCGGGTCGACTCGATGAAAGAAAACTGACTCCATTTCTCCACTCTCCTTCCTCCAAATTAAAGGGGGAGCCGTGTCCATCTCAAATTACAGCTGTTAATAATCAAACCAAGAGGGAAGGAGGAGGAAGGCTGGCCGGGCCTCCATAAATGACGCCAGAACAGAGGGCTGGGCGGCCTGGACGCCGAGAAACCAGCGGATTTGCACAGCGCTTCCCAAAGCTGGCGCCCACTCGCCGGCCACCTTCATGGTCTGAGACGGAACCAGGCAGGCGGGCCCCGGGGGCCAGCTCCATAACGACTGCCTGGGGTGTCCGCGCCCGTACCCCCCACCCCGACTTCAGAGAGCGGGCACGCCCGGCCGGCCAGGGCACATATCTGGGCGCACGGTCGGGCCCTGCACGTTTCCGTCTACACGCCTCCCAGCCCTTTCACATCTCAGCCACCAAAGCCGTGGGGACGACTCCGGGGACGGAGAAACTTTCAAACGTGGAAAGGAAACTCCTTTGCCCGCGACCAACCTGGAAACAAAAAGCTCCTGACTCTGTCTCAACCCAGGGTACTTATTCGCAAACAACGCACCTGTTTCTCACGTAGATGCTTTGTTAAAACATCTAAACAGGTGCATAACCCCAAAGACGTAAAACCAAGAATAAAATCGGAACGGACTTCCCCCCGCTTTTTTTTGATATAACGTATTAATCGGGTAGCTTTCAATTAGAGAAAATCCTACACTGAATTTATTATTCCTAAAAAAAAACCTGGTTCCTTTTATGGAATTACTGCTGTCATCTGTAGTTCTGCATAGATTTTAGAAATTCCTAAATCTACATTTACGCTGTCTCAAACTCTAAAGAGAATATGGAAATATTCGAAAGAAAGAGCGCTCACCTATTTAATGTGAAATTCCACTATTTTTGCTAGTCGGCAAGCTGCAGAAGTTTCTCAGCCTAGAGGTCAAATGCAACTGTGAATTTTTAAAATCAAATTATTAGCAGTTTGTTGATAAAAATAAATGTGTCAGTGAAATACAGTACTTTAAAATGTCTCTTCCTCGATGCCTTTGGAGTTCCCTGCTAATACGTATCTGCTGGGGCCACACCAGTCAGTAACAGTAACTCAGCAGATCACTGCTTGAGACAAACCGGCCCAAGACATGAAAAAACTAGGATAAAGAAGACCGTTTCTGGGAACAGCCCTCCGTGTGACCTAAGGACGGGGGAGCAAAATACCCTCTCGCGGTCACTCCAGTGTTGGATGTGATTCACCTCCGTCTTCCCTTCAGAAACCTACAACACCGGGCTAAGCGAGAGAAAAAGGAACAATCGTGAGAATGTATAATTTAATTGTGAAGCCAAAACTGAACAAATGACACATCTGGTTTGCCAGTGACTGAAGACAAAAGTGCCTTCCTCCTGGAGGTACGAATCACGTGTGGAAAGGAAGTAGGGGCTGCAGAGTGGGGTCTGGGCAGGACCTGCCTCATCCAGGCAACATCTCTCCCTAGATGAGAAGTGAGACACACACAGCTCTGTGACGATGGCGTCCAGCCGGGCCCGGGCTCCGCGTGTCACCCGGTCTAGGAGAAGACAATGAGCCACAGCCACTCCTGCACGGGCACCCTCCGCTCCCAATGCCAGAGTGACTGACTTCTCCACTTTGAGCCCCGAGGGCAGCGACTGTCCAGAATCGCACACCGGGTGGGCGGCACGCGGGGGCTCACGGTATCGTAAGCTTAACAAACGGTCTGCGGCACTATCGTCTTCCACGTGTGCAGGTGTGTAATGTTCTAAACGCAGGTGAAGAACATGGACAAAGCTATAAACGGAAGGGTGTCGCCAAGCTGAAACATCAGCCCTAGACATCTCAGTGACGTCACTTCTCTCCCACAGTTGCTACAGTGACTAAATTGCACGAAGACACCAATTCATAAATACTCGTTGGAATGTGCACAATAAAACTGCTAATCTCACGAACTTCGACTTTTTCACATCAGTTTCTTGCCCAGATGTGGGGAGGCCCGCTGTGAGGCCCCATGGAAGGAGGACGGGGACCCAGGCTCTGGCACCGATGGCCCCAGAGCTGTGCTGTTTCGTTGCTTAGCATGTGTTGAATACCCGCTCGCCTGCCTTGCTCACCCTTAGGGGCCACTCGTGATGCTCTCGCTTCCTGAGACCCTGCGCTGGGCGTGAGATTTAACCAACCCGCCGAGACGTGTCAGGAGCAGCCCCCACCGCCAACCACAAGTGCTGGGCTCTCTGAACCAGGGACATCATCAACAAGCCACTTACCCACCGCCTCACCGCGCTGCCCTCCCCCACCGCCGGGAGGCGCTGTGTTCTAATAACGACATACCTACGAGCTGGTCGTCCCAAAAGAAAAATGCCTTTTCACCAGAAAATTTTACGCCTGGCGGTTCAGTTCCCAAACTAATCCGCCAGCGGGACCCGACCTACGACACTGAAGGTCAGGACTCCTGCAAACCACGGCGCAACGCGTTTGTTTTAGGAATCCTAAATTTCAGTGATCCCCACAGGAGCTAAACGGAGAAGGAAGAGGCAAGAGACGCTGGGTGTCAGTCCTGACGCTGACCTGAGCGCCTGGCAGGACCGTTTCTGCGACTTGCTGTCTTGCAGAACAGCGCGAGCTCCCCTCCCTGCGGCTGACTTGGCTGTCTCCGGAACACCGTTCAGGGCCCACGACTCAGATGTTTACAGGTGGTGACAAAGTAGAAGGCTGTGTGCTTCTAGGAAAGGGACTTGCAAACAGATCTGGACATCGGCAACGTGAAAGACAAAGGTGAGGGCCACGTGCATCCCCACCAGCACAGCTCAGCTCGCGACTGGCTGCTGCCCTCCTGACACCCAGGACCCCCGCTTCCTGGGCGGGCTTGGGGAGCGGATGCAAATCTGACGCACATGTCCCACGCCATGGCTTCTGGGGTGAGCAACAGGTCGCACATCCTGGGCCGCCACGCTCCAGCCGGTCTCAGAGCTGGACGGAGCCAGGCTGAGCCCCATGAAGTCTGCTTTGCAAAGCTGCCGCCCCGCCCCCATCGCCCCGCCCTGGGAAAGGTCTCCTGGGCCACCCCGGGTGGGCCTGAAAGGTGTGCGGTCACTCTCCCTAAATTGCCGGCGCCCTTTCAGAGCGCAGAGCCCGGTGGCGCAGGGCGGGCGGGTGCACTGAAGGCATCCTAAGGTACAGCCAACGAAATCCAGGCGCGCGCACCTTTCCGCTGTGGGCACCCCCTGCCCTTCGCGACACTCCCCATTTCTCTGATCTTATTTAGAGTAAAAATATCGCGGAATCCGCACTGTCCAAGGAAGAGCGTTTGAAGACGTCTCCACAGATCTTAGTTACCCCGCAGGGCCGGCGCCCAAACCGCGTGGCTTTTCTGCCTCACACGGGACCCAAACTGTGTAACTTGTCGTTTAGGGCAAAAAGCTTTGGCAACTCTAAAAAGGAACGCCCCAGATTATCAGTGATCGTCGTTGTCATTTTTGATGAAGGTACATTTCCTCGTGCGATTTAAAGTGAATCCCGGTGAAATCCAGCCGCGTCGTGCGGTCTCGCGCCATGGAACGAATGACATTGTGGGCGGCGATGGCCCCACAGGTGACAGTGGTCCCAAGGGTTACCATGGAGCCGAAAGCTTCGCACGACCCAGCGCCTGGTGGGTGGGGGTACTGCCGTCTGCGCACACACACCCGGGCCACCCGTCCTGCCGAAGCGCGGCGCACGGAACGCACGGGACGCACGCGACGCACGCGACGCACGCGACGCACGCGGGCGCACAGAACTTGACGACGGGCAGCGCGCTCCCGGCCGCGCGCGCCGCGCGTCACACTCCCGGCCGCGCGCGTCGCACTCCGGGCTCGTGCGCGCTCCACGTCGCGCTCCTCGTCATTCCCCTGGAGGACTCTACTTAGAAATAAACGTTTGCTGTGACCAGGAGCTGCGTGCCCCGGCAGCCGCCTCAGGCCTCTCGCGCTCACCGGCCTCTCGATGGCAATGTCTACTCTCGTGCTTGACTCAAGCACATGTTGTCCTGTCCAGTAACGGCTGTCCAGGCCACTAGCCCCGGAGCTGTGCCTGGGCCGTGCACCGCAACGCTGTGTCGCATGTGTGACCCAGGCGTGCGCCCTGGCTTGCGGCAGGCCAGCCCATCTGGGTGCGCGCGGCACGCTTATGTTCGCGCCCGCAGACTCGCCTGAGGACGCATTTCCCAGCAGGCAGCAAACGTGTCGCCGGCGGCAGTGACCTACACTAACAACGCCAAACTGGTCTTTGGAGGCGCTGACTGGCGCTCAGGGAGACGCTGCTGTCGGCAGGAGGCGTGGGGGCCGTTCCTTGAGCCAGGCCCCGGCACACGCCACTCTGGAGGCAGGTCGGGACCCGCAGCAGTGGACAGCTCCGTCCCAGCCACACTAGGAGGTGTCCGTCCCCAGCACGGCTCCCGCTCTGCGTCTGGGGCCTCAGCTCTGGCCCCATTGGAACAAAGGGTTAAGCCACACCATCCACGGGATCAGCTCTAAGGGCCCTGCCTCTAGGATGAACCAGATGGCAGGGAGCGACCAGGCGCAGGTCCGACCCTGAGCGTAGGCAGCTGCGGCGCAGACTTCGGAAGCCAAAGGGGCTTCAGAAACGCAGGGCAACGGGAAGGTGAAAACAGACACGGTCTCAAATTAAACGGACCAATTACGAGGCAGTCCTAAGATGACAGGGGATGTGGGGCTCCACATGTATGGGGAGGTGGAGAACTGGGGACAGTCACACGACACCAACTACAGAGAGGTGGGGCAGACATACCGTCACACAGACCCGGCACACAGAGGACAGCGGCCGGGGAGCCAGGGGGACCGCGGGGACCACCGAGGAGGAGCATGGGGAGCCGTGAGAGGAAGGACATGAGCTCTCGGTTCTGCCACGGAACAGACACGCTAAAACAGCTCAGTAAAGACAGGGAAGAAACCTCAGGTGACAAAACGCGACAAACTAGGATTAATAAGAAAACCCACCTAAAGTAATTCTCCGCACAAATCTGAGAGAAATGAAGATAATGCGTTTTTTTAATCGGTCGGTTGAGTTCTGCCTACTGAAAGACAGACGTCCTCTCAAAATCGTGCTTGGTGCTGCAGCTCTACATGTTTTGTTACCCCGCCGCATGCAGTCCGCGAGGGGACCCTGCGCTGTGGGCATCTGAAGATCTGCCACCAGAATCCTCGGCTCCCAGGATTGTGTCAACAGCAAGGAGTCCCATGCAGCGAGGACCAAGTCAGATCGGATGCCAGCACAGAAGCCACATGGCGCCCTTCCCAGGAAACCCCGCAGGACACCTGTGACTTCCCTGCAAGCTGGGAAGGGACAGTCCCATCCTGATTCCCATCCATGTCAATTTCAGACTGATACCCACACCCCATCGGGCTTTGCTGAAGGCTCACCCCACCTCCCGACATTTGGGCAAAGAGGCAGGCACGTGGTCGTTTGCAGGTAATACGACTACGATTTCAAGGCAGTGAAGAAAAGGCTGTTGACTGAATAAATTCTGCTAGACAAACTGGAAAGCAATTTGGAAGAAAATTTAAACACCGAACAGAATATGTTAGAAATTCCACGTGGACGAGCACGATGAGGGACGAAATAAACCAGCTTTACTCAGCAATGGCACCATAACCTTTGGTAGGGAACGTCTTTGAGTCATGTAAGACCCAAGACCATAAAGGAAAAAAAAATGAAAATTCTGACTTCTTAGAACTTCTTCAGTAAAATGCTTAGTAAAGTAAAAATTCAAACGGGAAACTAGAAGAAAGCATTTAAACAACGAAAGATTCATCTACGACATATAAAAACTCCCTATAAACTTATAAGAAATGGATAAACACATAAAAATGTGCAAAGAGCACAAACAAGTAAATCACGCAAGAAATACGAATAGCCAACAAACATGAAAACATAGTGGCTTTCACAGAAGCCAGAAAACTGGACGTTAAAGGAACAAAAATATAACATTTTTCTTCTTTCAGAGGCAACTGTAGAAAACTTAACCAGTCACTGAAGGTGGGTTGACACGCACGGCGCTGGTGGATATGAGAATCATCACAACCGGGCAGTAGCTCCTGAAACGTAAAACGTGCAAGGCCCTCGCACACTCAATTGCACTTAGAGAAAGTGCTCACGAAACACTCTGTGTCCTCAACGATCTGAGTCAACCAGCACGTTTACTGCAGCACTGTTTGTGATGCGAGCCTGGAAACCACTGGAACATCCATCACGTTCCCCCTTCGGCAGCTCCAGAGCGAGGCCGAGACGCTGCTGGGGACGCGGCCGACGTCCCAGGCGGCGGGGGAGGAAAGTCCCAACGAAACAAACCGAGTGACCTCGATCACTGCCGGACGAAACGATGGACACGTGCACGTGTGCTCGCACGTGGAAATGACATTTTAGAGACCAGGGGGACACAAAGTCAGTCTCCTGAGGGGCTGCGGTGGGTGAGGGGAAGGGACTCGGGGATGACGCTTTCCAGTTTGAACAACGGGACGCAATCTGGGTCGTTGGCACCATGGTGGTGAACGGACCTGAAGGTCTTCTCAAGAACGAACGCAATTCACATGCTGGCCTCGCTGGCCCAGGCAATGTCCCTGCCTCTCCTCCTTCACCTCCCATCCTGACCCCACGAGGGATGCGCAGACTTAAGGGACAGGACAGCGGAGGGGACAGCAGACAGGGAAGTGACAAGCGGAGACCAGACTCTGGGCGGTCCTGCCCCGCCCCCACCTCCTGGGGAGATGGGCAGACCTGAGGCTCAGGTCCAGGAACCCCGACCCAGCCCAGGAAGCCCGTCCTCCCCACCAAGGGCTTCACAAGGTGCTGAGAAGGGACAGTCACATGTGACAGGGCAGAGGAGCTGGAGTGTCCCAGAAGGAGACAAGTCTATGGGCATGGCAACGGCAGGCAAGCTCCAGGCAGCTGTCCTGCCACTCCTGTGTCCAGTGGATTTCGTCTGGGATGCTGTCTCTGGCCATGGGACAGAAAAGACCAGCACAGGTATCCGCTGAGAGCAGACTGAGCGCCACACAGCCATCGTGACTCACCACGTCAGGGGTGTTACGGACGCCCTGTTCCTTCACTCCCCTTTGCCTGTCTGGCAGGAAGACAAGCACAGGGATGAGCAGAGAGGAGGACGATGGCCCGCTGTGTGGGCGTGGGCACCAGGGGACCAGCAGGTGGCGGGAAAGGAGAGGCAGGCCCTCGGCCCCGTCCCAGACAAGCCCTGCCAGCCGGCAGCTGTGGCATGGCGCTGAAAACACCCACAGAACTCTTCGGCAACACGTCCCTCCCCCGCCGCACAAAAATAAAATCAGATCTTTAAAGTCAAAGAAAAAGATCTTTAACTCAAGAAAGGAAAAATCTTGAAATTCTGACCCCGAATGGAAAAGAAACTTGGATATTCAACAAGCATCAAAGAATCTAATGTCGGCCGCACGTTGTCGGCTTGCTAGGCGGCCCTGCCCAAGCGATTCTGTCTCCCGTCCTAACTTCCATGGCTGCCTCTGTCGCTGGGCTCCTAACCAGTCCCAGCGGTGTGTAGGCTGTCACCGTGGAAACAGCAAGAGACTGCTCTTTGGTACAGCACAACCTGTCCGGAACCGTCACGTTCAGCTTCCCAGATTTCCGGATTGGGACTTGGCAATTCCTTTCATCACCCCTGAAATCTGGGAACTCTGTAAGTCATCTTTAGGTGACGCAGGAAACTGCCTCTTGAGGCTACGGCTGACACCACCCTATCGGCCAAGGTGGCTCGTGAGGGTTTGTGCCCTGCCCTACACCTAATGTTATCGTTTTTGGAAAAACAGTAACGTTACTTAAAAATGAAAATTTTCAATCCTGCCCACCACTACCAACCTCCAGTCTAATACCAAAATAATCTGTATAAATCACAGCTCGTGAATCACGCGGTAATCTTTTTTTTAAAAAAACAGTAACACATAAGTGAGTTTTAAATCAAAGGAGCTACGGTCACTAGAGGTCAGACTGGAGACCTAACCATCACTTCAATGTCAACAGTCCAGGCCACTGATGATCTATGCAATGATGCTTATACGTGTGCTTGTATCGATCGCTGGATTGGGTTACGGTTCTGAAGGAAGCTGCCATTCCCAGCAGGTTTCAGATACTGGATTTCAGGCACATACATGTGAAACTTTCTAGAGGATGGCCGAGGCCTCAGAGGGTGCCAGTGAATTATCATCTTAAATGATGTTTCAATAACCAATTGCATTATTAGATGAAAAGAGTAATCATAGTAAATTTGGAATACAGTTTATTCGCTGGCTGAAATAATTATTCCACAGTTAGAACATGAGTAATACTCCGATCTGGACGCGTCTGGCATTCAGTGGTCAGCCCCAATGTCTTACTAATCTGTGAAAATTCTCTCAACTCAATGGCTGCCTGTATAAACAAAGCAGGAGACAAGGTTACCGAAAACCACAGCCGGTACCGCCCATGCTGTAGACTGGGAAAAACCAAATCTGGCAGGGTGGGGAGGGGTCAAACAGGGGAGGGTGTGAACACGGGCGGGACAGGTTGGTCGGCTGTCACATCAAATGAGACTCTGTAAACGCGGCATGTGCATTTTTACTGGAACTCAGGAAAGCCTTCATTTCCCCCTTAGAGAATGCCCACTCAGTGTTTGCTGTGGCAGCTGAAACCAGCAGCCATCACCCGGGAGACCAGCTTCTGCAGAGCGCAGCAAGCCACCTGCACCTTGTCGCAGCCACAGACACAGCTCGCATGCAGGCTGGGGATCAGGACCCTGGATGGGGTCTGGCATCCTCTGTCCACGTGCCTCTACCCCTCGAGTGACAGCCAGGACAGGAACTGTTTCCTAGGCTGGGACCTGGACCCCGTGGACCCATTACGGTTCCAGCTCTAGCGCCAACGAGACGCATGTACACAGGATGCCCAGGACATGCCAGGCACACACAGGAACACATTAACGACAACGCCTTCCTGGGCATCACTGTAACCATGGAAACAGGACACTCAAAGGGCTGAAGAACTTATTGAAGACACGGCTACTCAGTGCAAAGAGGCGCCCAAGCTCACGCGCCCTCCACCAGCCATGCTTTGGGAATAAACAGCCCAGTCGGCTTTGCACAAGATACAAGGTTTCCCCGTGCCTCAGTTTCCCTGCTGGTAAAATGGGGCTAAACATCTCTCGGTTTCCTCTAAAATTCTGATGCTATCTTGTGCCCCCCAAAATTTTTTTCAATAGAGAGAAAAACATCAAGTGTTCAGAGTGTGCCGGCAAGCCCAAACGTCTGCCGGTGTTTGTCTCACAATACTGAGGGCCCGGATCCCATGCGGGGCTCCCGGGGCGCAGCTTCTAGAGTCCGCCCCTGTCACGGCACAGTGTATGCATTCTGGAAGGTCAGGGAATGTGGTGGTCTGTTCAGGCAAGGATCAGCACGATCCACGTACAGGGGACCGACGTCTGGAAGGTCTGGACACAAAAAACGCATGAGTGACACTGCCCTCACCACAGCTCAGCCTTCCCCCGGGGACTGAGCACGCGGCCCAGGGGGCCACAGCACCCCCTAATCAGTGGTCCCCGTCTGTGTGCCTTTCCGTCGCCAAGACACCGACTGCACCACGGGGCTCACTCCGCCGGCCAGCAAGGGCACCCGGGTTTCTCTTGAGGAGCTTCGCTGCGCTTCTACACTGGATGAGTTAGATGTGAGGGTTTTCGACACCATCTCTCCCCGACTAAACCCACTCAGGGTGCTGTCGCCACGCGGGGTTGACTTGATCTGCCGGCATTCCTCGGCCGCACGTCTGTCACCTGGAATTCGCCTGCCCTCGTCCACCTCCATCTCCATCGTCCACAGTCTCCTCGTCACTGGGAGCTGTGCCGGGCCTGGGGCTGGCCTCGTGCTGGACGGTGTCACACGATTCACTGCCTGGCCCCTTACGCCACCACCTTCCCAGTGGCAGGTCCATCTTACTGTGGACGTTCATCCTCTTGACTCAACAAGACCCCCAGGCTGCTGGTGTGCGACACCGGGCAGAGACAGGAGCCAGCCCTCCGACTGGACCTCAGCAGTCCTGTGAGCTCGTGCTGCGCAGCGGGCCCCCAAAGCCCCCGGACCCTTGGAATCCCCAACTTGGGCCCATCAAGGGTCAGCGTGTGGAATCACTCCCGGAGATGCCAGCCTTCCAACCCCACTGACACTGCCACGCCGTCTCCCGTCTACACCCGGGACGTCCTGTGGTCTCACTTTACTCCCGTCTCTCCCTCTCGGTCCACACCCTTCTCCGTGGGGGCATCATTCTTAGCCCCTTGGTGGGACCAGAGACGAATCCTGTGTTAAGACAGAAGTCTCTCCCAAGCGCTGAGTCTGTGTGGGAGACCAGAACGCACCCTGCTGTGACACGGGTCCCCAGCTGCCCCGTGTGGGTTGGCCCAGGACAGCAGGGACAGAGCGTCCACCGGCACGCCATCTGCACTGTCCTGAGGTCCACGTAACAGAAGCTCCCACCCCAGCAGGCCGGCCACCAGGCGCTCCCCACTCCACCTTCCGACTTCCGTTAGCGAGTCCCCCTAAACTGTCACAGCGAGGGGACACAGAGAAACCTTTCCTCCAAGCTGTGCTCAGCGTCTGTGCTCTATCCCACAGAAACGAGAACGGCTGTTCACCCTTCCGATGGCGCGTGACCTGGTCCGGCCCTCCCCGCTGGCCGTCGCGCGATCGTGGACAAGTGGCCAGTCTCGAAGCATCTCAAAGCAGGTGCTCAGCTCCCGTTTCATAGCCGCCAGACCAGTCAGGGCGGGAGGGGGTGGGCGCTGAGACGCGACCGTGTCGGCCCAGGGAGAGGCAGCCAGTGCACAGTGCACGTCTGTTCGTCATCCGTCCTTCCCCGACCACATGTTCCACTTCTGGAAAGTCTCCTTCCCTCCTCGGACGGCACGTGATGCCGTGGCCCTCGTCCTAAGCCCTTTCGCTCTGCCGGGACACGCCATACAGTCTGCCATCTTGTTCGCTCTAGGACAGTCAGATACTTTCAATCTCACGTGACATTATCTCAAACTTGGGGCTTTACTACCCATTCAGCTACGGTCAGTAACCAATACTAGAGGAGGTGGGCTCCCAGTTGACTGTGGACTTGACGTGCCAGAAGAGGCTAGAGTAACGAGAAACGGTCCGAAGCTGGGGAAGTCACGTTAGTGGAAATGACACGCGGATAAATGGGGGCGGGGTGGCATTCTGCAGTAAGGTGGGTTCAACTGGCTGTGGCGACCCCCAGCCCAGGCCGGGCCGTCGGAAAGCACGTCGCACGACGGCTCCAAGCACAGGCACCGCATGACGCCCCCTCCAGACGTGCTCAGCGCCCCCCATCACCCCCAGGCCACCCGGCTGGCTTGTGTGCGAAGCCACTTTCACTCATCCCCAGTGGAGACCTCCTCGCGCCCTGACCCCGCTCCGTGTTTGGAAATGTCGATCTTTACAAACTTCAACTACACGCCCTTCCAACGCTCCTCTTCCCTAAGTAAGAGAATTAAGTTTTCATGAACTGCAAATGTGTGCTCTCTCCACGCGGCTCGCTTTCTCAATGGAGGATTAAAATCGAGCTCCGTAACACATTGTAAACGACCAAGTTCTACTCGCAACTTTGATCCTCTACGACTCCTAGTAAGAGGGCTGCTGGGTCTGTCTTACGTGGAAACAAATCTACGTGACAGTCAGAGCTCTGCGAACACTAAACGGTAACACGCAAAAGATGACTGTTAAAGACGTTTCTTTCAATTGACTGGGTGATGCAAACTGTCTCCAGATGCAGAAGCAACGTTCAAATCCTTTCTCGGGCGTCAGAAAATCTTTGGGTAAAATGGTGGCACAATGAGATTAAATGGAAGGGTCTCAAAAGTCGGAAGCCTGGCGTCAACTGTGCTTTGCAGCCACGACCACCGGCTGCAGGCTGAGCAGGGCCACGGCCATCTCTTGTCCCGCAGTCCCTATGTGATTGCTCTGACAATGTTCACCGGTCACCCATCAAAGGTTAAGGGAACCCAGAGTCACTTAAACGCTCGAAGGTCGCAGTGACCTCTCAGTAACAGGACGGGAGCATTTTCCAGAGTTGCACGCATTTTTTAAGTAAAGAGAAGCACAGATTGTGAAAGAGGATCTGGAACACTCATCTGTTCTTCCCAACGAGCTGCTTCGGAGGCCAAACCCTGCCGACGAGGGTGTCCTGTGAGTGTTAAGCCCAATCACGAGTCCCTCCTCATGGAACGTCACGAGCCAGTAACTTACTGCTACGCGAGACCACTGAGGACGGCTGCGACTGGAAAGTTTGTGTTCGGGAGGAAAGATACTATCCCCTGGGGTTACAAAAAAATGAGCCGTGCAGACCTCCAACGTCCAACATTTTATGCCACTACCGTGCCATAAATTTATTTTTCTAGTTTTTCAGTAGGGTACAGTATTCTGTTGATTCCATTGCCAACATGTGAAACTCAACTACCTGTCATCTTGTTACAGAATCAACTGAGATAGTAAACGCCCCAAAATATGTTATATAGTAAAAATATATATATATTCACGTTAAGTAAATGATAACCTCTAAACTTCAGTGACCCTGAGAAGATAAATTCTAATCATGAAAATAATTTGACCTTTGAACATCTGACTTTAAAAGCACTACTAAATTAGCTTATGATGAATCCCCGGACCACCATCACAATGGATGGGGTCAGGCCCCAAAGTTTTTCAAGTATGAAAAATATTTGTCTTCAAAGTAATAAACAGATAAGATTTAACACTAGCCTAATATTTTATCCGAAATGCTCTAAAAAGTAGTCGTTGCCTTATGGAACAGGACCAAGTCAAATCTCTAGTTCCAAAAAATTTTTAGAGAGAAAACCAAGAATTAAAATGCCTCCCAGAGGTTACAAATGGGTACACTAGCTAGAAGAATCACAAAAAGCTGACAGAATGAGCAGCGCGTTTTCCGAGAACAGGGTGCCTTCCTCCTGCCAATGGGAAACACGTCCTGCACCGCGTGTTACACACTAACACGCAGACGGCCCGGCTGGAGGCTCCGTCCCGCCTGTCCTGTCCCGTAGGCCAGACCCTCCTCAAGGAGAAAGAAAAATGCTCCTGGCTAAATGGGGAAACTTACAAGCTCTGCAACTTGCAAGAATCATCCAAAACTCCAAAACAAAAAAAAAAAAGGAAAAAAAAATCAAAACGTTTACAATGTATAAAAAGTAGGAAAATGATGAAAACAGTTGGCCAAGGCCTTTAAGTGTTTACACAGCTGCTATTTGGAAAGTAATCTGTGCCAATTAGCCGTCTCTAAACCCACCGGGCTCCCTGAACCCAGGGAGATTAATTATAACTGTGCTCGGATTGGAAGGGACTCTCTTCTACTTGGCTGCCTGGTACCCGGGAAGGGAGGGGCGGGGGCAAGTGTGTGCACAAGTCTGTGCCTGCTGGGCCTGTTCTCGTGTGCACACACTGCACAGCGAGAGAGCTAGGCCTGCAACCAGCCTGGGACTGGCAAGTGGTCTATCACCCACTCCGCCTTAAACGACTGACACCCAGAAAGACCAGCAACACGTGGTCACAGACGTTCATACGTACAAACGTGTGTGGGCAGCTGGCACAAAACAACCCCAATGGAGGTGACAGGCACCTGTGTCTGCAGCTGCCAGCCCAAGTTCAGGGTCACCGGGGTGCAGACGTACCTGAGCCCAGACTACCTGGGAAAGGAATAGCTGCACACAGGACTGTTTGGTGCAGGACACTGAGCCACCCGGCTACAGTGCTGCCGGGCCTGGGCCACCTGGTGCAGGGCTATCCGAGCCCTGACGCCCTGGGCACGGCTTACCTGGGGGCCAGGTCCTGGGCACCAGGACTACCTGAGCCACCTGCTGCAAGGCTCTGGGGCCTGGACCTCCTCAGCTCAGAAACACCTTGGGAGGAGCCACTCGGGTGCAAATCACTGAGCCGGGCCTACCTGGGCCTATATACCTGGCTGAGAGAATTCCGGGCCTGGGCCAACTGGGCTCAAGGCTACCTGGGCAAGGGGCCACCTGTGCATGGCATACATGGGCACAGGGCCCCCTGGGTGTAGAGCTACCTGGATGTGACGCTCCCTGAGCCAGGAACACCCGGGCCACCTGGTGCAGGGCTCCCTGGGCTCAGACTACCTAGGCGTGCGTGACCTGGGTGCCAGGACCTGCTGGGCTGACCGCCTGCGCCGGGCTGCGTGCGCTCACCTGGTGCGTGGTCAGCCGCACCCTCCTCTCCGCTGTCGCCGGCGGCGTCCTCTGCCAGGCGGGAGCCCGGGGAGTCGGCGGTGGCGCAGGCGGAGCTGGGGCTGCTGGGCTGCGAGGCCGAGTCGCCCTCGCTGAGCGAGCCACAGCGGGCGCGGGGCGCGCGGTCGCCGGGGCCGTCCCTGTGCCGGCGAGCCCGGCGGTGCACGCGCGAGTGCAGCACCATCTGGTGGTAGGTGCGGAAGATCTTGCCGCACTCGAAGCACTCGGAGGACTTGCCTTGGCCGGCGGGGGCAGCCGTGCGGCGGCCGGGGCGTGCGGCGGGCCGGGGGGCCGCGGGCCCGGGCGTGGGGTCCCCGGGCGCACCCGCCCTCTTGCGCGGGGGGCCCTGCATGCCCGGCTCCAGCTCGCGCTTGCGCTTTTCCTGGCTCACCAGGATGTACTCCCGCCGCTCCCTATCAAAGGCCACGTCCCCAGCCAGCGCCTCGTCCCACGCCCCGTACTTGAGGTACTCGGCCGGCTCGGCCACCTTGCCCCTGGTGGCCAGCTGCCAGGCCTGGTAGCTGTTGACCGGGTCCAGCTCGGCCACCCGCTGCCCGGCCTGTCCGAGGGCGGGTGCACCGGCCCCGGCAGGCCGCAGGTCCAGGCACTGGAGGAAGAGCTGCTGCGAGTCAGCCGGGCCCGGCGCCCCGTCCTCCCCGGCCAGGGCCCGCGTCCGGCCCGCCTCGCCCCGGCGGTGGACGGCGTTGTGTGCGTTCAAGCTGTCCAGGTTTGTGAAGAGGTTCCCGCACTTGGTGCAGACTTCATAGAGGGCCAGGCCGGCCACGATGGCCTCCTCCTGCACCACGTCATTGATGGTGGCCACGGGGTCCAGCTCGCTGCGGGGCCTGTTCTTGCCGCCCGCCTTGGGGCCGTGCGCCTTCATGTGGTTCTTCAGGAACCATGGCTCTTTGAACCTCCGGCCGCAGATGTGGCAGCCATGGTCGAAGGAGCCACGGTGCTTCTTCATGTGCGCCTTCAGGAACCAGGTCTGGCTGAAGGCCTGGCCGCACACCTCGCACGGGAACTCGCCCGGCGGCAGCTCGGGCTTGCCGCCCTCCGCGTAGGCCTCGCCACGGGGCACCTGTGCCGTGACGTGGTCCTTCCCGATGTGGCTCAGCAGGGCCTCCTCCCGCAGCGTCACGTAGCTGCACAGCCGGCACCGGAAGGTCTTGTGCGCCTGGTGCACGTGGCGCTCCAGGTCGGCCCTGCGCTGGAACCGGCTCCTGCAGAAGGAGCACTGAGCCAGCGCCGCGCCCGCCGGCGCCTCCGCCTCCTTCCGGCTGCTCCTCAGCAGGATCTTGCCGCTGCCGCCCTGGGCCGCACCGTTCAGGATCCGGTTGCAGGCCGAGGTGCTCTTCGTGGGGCTGGTGCAGCCGTCCAGGCCCTCGGACACACGCGCCTCGCCGGCCTCGGGCTCGTGGCCCTGTGCCAGGGTCCCGGTGCGGTGGCTGCGGATGTGGACCTTGAGGCTGCCCTTCTGGGACGCCCTGTGGCCGCAGTAGGGGCACTGGTAGGGCTTCTGGCCCGTGTGCTTGCGCATGTGCTGCGACAGCGAGCTCTGGAACGGGAAGCTCTTGCCGCAGATGCAGCAGCTGTGGCTCGCGGCCTTGTCCCCATCCGCCTCCGGGCTCCGGGCTGCCCTGGGGGGGCTGGGGCCCCTCCGCAGCTCCAGCTCCGCATCGCGGCTGCGCTCCATCGCGGACGCGCTGGCCCGGCCGGGGCACGGCTGTCAGGCGGGCTGCGGGACCAGGCCTATCTCTCCATGTCCAGAGCAGCCTGCTGCTTCCCAGCTGCGGAGCACGGCTGCCACCGGCACACGCTCGTCCTAGCCGCAGAGCATGGGGACGGCGGCCAGCACCTGCAACAGAGAAGACACGAGAGCTTAGGGACCAGGTTCCCAGGTGGACGGAGACCCACCCGCGGGCAGCGAGCGACACGCTCCAGTCCCAAACAAAGAGGAGGCTCCGACAAAAGTCCTAAGACACGGACCAACAGCTGCCTTCCTTCCGAGATCGATAATCAAGCCATTAATCATTAATAACGGTGTGCTAATCATTACAACGAGCCATTGTAAATGACTGTGCACTAAAACAACTTTTATCAAAAAACATTAAGTCTTGCAGACTGGCGGGGGGACCCGTGGGCATGTGAGAAACAGCTCCAGGACGCTCGCAGCAGAAACGAGCTCCGAGGAGCAGGAGGCGGAGGCGAGGCTGGTGGCAGCTCCTGCCCCGAGAGCCGCGAGGCGGTTCACTGTCGAGGCACGTGCAAGCGCGCGCGGACGGCGAGGACACGGGCGATTAGGGAAGAGGCCACCAAGCGCTGGCGGGGCTCGAAGCTCCTCCAAGGCCTATGCCCTGAACCGGCGGCTGCGGGACTGGGTGGCGGATACTGGCTGCCCCGGCCACCACTCCCAGGCGTGTGTGACCACAAGACCGTCTGTTCACTTCCACAGTGACGCTCGGCCTTCGCCGCCTCGCAGAGCCCGAACTCCTTGTCCCGCCTCACGATGCCCTGCTCAGCCTGGCCCTGTCCCCTATCCTGCACCCCCTCCCTGCTCTCCCCACGAAGGCGCCCTAAACACTGGCCAGAGGGCTGAGTCCTGGGTGAAGAATACTCTGATGACCCCAGGAGGTCAGGCAGCCTCCGCACTGCCCCACAGGTCAGACCCCCGGGGCGCCTGTCCTTCCTGGGAAGGCCAGGTCTGCCTCTGCCTGGTGACAGGAGGCGTCACACTGTACCCTCAGTGCTGCTTCCGTGCCCGTCTGCCCTTCGGAAACTGAGGGGCAGGACGCAATCGGCGCTGCTCCTCCGGGCACAGGCCCGTGCCAACTGGACACCGGGGTGCCCTGGCCGCACCCGGCGCGCAGCAGGCAAGCCGACCAAATGCCTGCAAACCACCAAGTGGGCCCAACGCACACCAAAAGCGACTACGCGCCGTCAAAACGAGAATTCCCGCCTGACTCGTGACAAGAACGTAAACAAAACACCGAGCCCAGGAGAATGGATGTCTGCGATCGGCGCCTCTCAGGACAGCGCGGACGGGTCAGGCCAGGACGAGCCCCCCAGCCGCCCTGGCACGCGGCAGGTCACCCTTCCCGTCTCGACACACGCGATCGCGTCACTGCCTCGGGGGCCTCCAGGCTCACGCCACACGGAGCGGCCCCCAGATGGGCAGGTTTTCTTTACCAAAGCTCACGTGAGTAGGACGGAAGCTGTGTTTTCACAAAGTGACACAGGAAGACGTCCCGTTTTCAAACTCAGAGCGCGAAGAAGCTGTGAGCCGCTGTCCCTGAACCGGACAGTGTGGCGATGCCCGTTTTCTGTGCAGAGACCAGAGGTCCCCTCCCGGAAGAGCCTGGGCAGCGAGTCCTGCTCAGTCTGGGTGGTCCGGCCCGCCACGTTTTCACTGAAGCAGACGCAGAACATCGCGACAGGAGGAGGGACCCTAGGGGTGCGTGGTCACCCCAGTGCCCGCGGGCAGCCGGGATTCTGAACACGCCACACTCCCGTCCCTCCACTTTCCCACGAGGGTGCAGACCCCAGCCAGCAGGGAGGCCCGTGAAGACGCAACACGCCTCGTGTTCTCCCCAGACGCCGCCTCCCACCGACGAGCACAAAGAGATCTCAGAGCTGTGTGTCCTGAGACGGCTTCCAACAAAGCCCCGTGCCGGCCGCTCCCCGGCTCGCCAAGGACCAACGCGCCAGCAGCGAACTGCGACGGGGCCGGAGCAGAGCTGCAGGCGGCCGTCCTGCCGGGAGACGGAGCCCCAGACCAGCGACCCGACAGCCTGGACCCATGACAAGCCCCTGAAGTTGGACAGACGAGGAGGGAGGTCAACTCGAACACCTCTCAATGCATCTTCAGCTCATTTATTTTTCCAACAGTTTTGTTCTTGGCACAAGCTTCAGGTGGCTATGTTTTATTTATGGTGAATTTATAAGGCAAATGACTTGCACATCTCCCCTTCTATCCCAGGGCTTACTCCATCCCCCCAAATGCTGTGTGTCACATCGTGTGTACAGGTATGACTGGAACACGCTATTTTACACTTAACTTAGTGACCTAATCTGGGCATAAAAACCTTAAGGAACCATCCAGAAATAACAGGACAAGAAACAACTGAAAACTGGACCCTGCTGGCACTGAGGTAACTTCAGACGCCACTGGACCTGTAGGTTAGTTCCTCAAGGATGTGACATGTCGCACAGTCCTCCACTTCCAGGGGCTCTTTCAAAGCCAGGCGGCAGCTCCGGGGCCAGTGCAAGGAGACCCTGCCTCCTGCCTCCGTGACATCCCAGTGTGGCAGGTCCCGGGGTACAGAGTGACCCAAGGAGCCCTGGTCCCCGTCAGCCAGCCGGCAGGCTTTCAGGGGGCATCCCTCACACGGGGGGCCTGTCTAATCTGCTGGGTCCTGAGTCTGGAACCGACATGAGGCCGTGTGTCACCAAAGCCCCTGCTGGCACGTCCTGCCCGGCCCCACTGAGCGCCACGCGGACCCCCTCACGGGCAGGGAATAGCCGTGAGCAGCAGCGGCCCTGCCCGGCAGGGCCTCTGAGGCCAGGCTGCGCCCCGCCCTCCAGGCCACGGGCCCAGCGACAAGGAGCGGTGGATGTGACCGCAGCAGCACCAGGCCCGCTGTGAGCCCGACAGGGTGGGAGGCGGCAGCACTGCCCCCTTCTCTCCCGGGGCCGGGGTCTTCCCCGCGTCTGGGAGGGCTCCAGCTGCCCCGCTGGCTGAGCGTCCGCATGGCCTCACGGCGGCCTCGACGTTTCGGTTTCTGCTTCCCAGCACGTGACGCCCCTGGACGCAGTCCTTCGAGAAGCCCGCAGACTGGAGGGTGCAGTTTCCATTGCTCTGGCTTCTCCGGAGGCCAGCAGGCCTCCCGCCCTGTGCGGGAGCAGCCTGGAGGGAGGGCGGGGGCGCCCAGCGGCTCGCCCCTTCTCCACCCACTCCCGCCCTCCGAAACTAAGCCCTGGGTAAAGCCCTGCAGGATGCGCAAGGGTGCGTTTCCAGAGGACTTAGAAACATCCCAGAGGGAGAGAGATGCAAATGCAGAATCGGGAAAAGGGCCGTCATGGCAGTAGCCGGCCCAGCCCGAAACACGGCTGTCCAAGGGGAACCGTCACGTGGACAAAGCTGCCGATGAGGCCCCCCGTACCCCCTGCAGAGGAAGTCGGGGCACGCTCCACCATGGGCCATCCTCAGCGGCCGGACCCACAGACCCGCGTGACCTTTCTCTTCAGCGGCTGGCAAGGGCTGTGGTTTAAGACGGTCCTCACTTCTGTCCCAAAGACAACAAGAATGCGGTCATCGGAACTTCCAACTTAAAAACAGGCCCCGGGCGGCCGTCCCAAGGAGAGGGCTGTGGGGGTGTCACCAGCCCTCCTGGCGCAACGGCCTCTGAGCCAGGAGGGTCTCGGATGGTTTCTCCCCGTGTACCTTGGTCCCTAGCGGGGAGCAATGCACACCCCGACACCACCACATGGACGTGTCACACCACTTGGCTCCGGCCAAGCGCCTGGCAGCGCTGAGCAGCCTCTGCGCTTGCAGATGACGCGGCTGCGTGTCCCAGCTTTCCCCGACCCAGTGACTGAAAGACAACTAGCCATATCGGACGTGTAAGGAAGTACTAGCTTTTTGCCCAAACCAGGGGGACTAAAGAAAGTCTGTCAGTACATTAGGAGGTGGGGGGATCGGGGAGAGGGGGCAGCAAAGGCCGAGTGTGTCTCTTAGCTGACACAGGACCACACGTCACCCAGGGACAGGCATGGGCACAGCCCCGCGGGAACACATATTTTGCCCATAATGAATCGCAGTTTTGTTGTTACTGTATTACAAACGTTTTCCAAGGCTGTCGCTGAGAAGTTGCCAGACAAGACTGTAATTTAATTGTTTAGGCATAAAAATGGTTTGCTGATCAGGGTTTTAAAATAGATTTTCAATGGATGCCTCACTGTGTTTCTGTAGAGATAATGAACAGTTTGAAACTATTTTTTAAAACTGCCTTATGTAATTTTCAAAATAAGTTTTATTTTTAAAAAGTTAGGTAACTTAATCATTTATAAAAAATGAGCAAAAGTAAAATGTTAATGTTAATTAAAATAAAAATGTATATTTATAACATAAAATGCATTATAATGGAGATGAAAAGCGGTTTGAGAAAGCAAAATATGTAAGTTACGAAAAACAATACGTAGCTAATACTTTATTTTCATAAAAATATATAGCGACACTTTAGAGAAGGGAACTGAACACGGGCAAAGAAGCACTAGGTCGCTGCCAGCACAAGCGAAGCGGGCGACTTTCCCGAGACCGCTCACGCCCGCCGACTTCGGGATGAATTCGACCTGTGGGCAAATATTTCAACTCACAAATGGCTTCTGAAAGCGAGGACCCCGGGACCCAGCCTCTGACCTCCACGCCGCAGAGGAGCCGCTTCCTGACGTGTGTCCGGGAGACGCGCCGCGGGGGGGACGGGCTCAGGCCCCCGCACTGGGGAGGGGCAAAGCGGGGACCCCAGACACGGCCCGCGGGAGCGTCGCCCTCGCCGCAGCCACAGGGTCTGCAAAGGGGGGACGTGCCCCCTACCGCGACGGCTCCTCCCAGCCTGAGCCGGAGCCCACGCGGGGTCGCCCTGAACCAGAGGGTCATCGCCACCCCCGAGGGCCCCCTGGGCACAGGCGACGTCTGGAGGCCTCACAAATGATCGTGACTAAGAGACAGTTTAGCGTCGCACGACCCGGAAGCCAAAGGGAAGCACCGTGTGAACGCGCAGTTGGAACAGTGTCCTGGCCGTGCCCCAGCAGGGCAGGCGGAAGTTTCTGGAAGGGCAGGAATGACCTGCACTGGGGAGGTGCAGCTCGGTCTCCCTGGGCAGTCCCGGCGAGTCTGGGGATGGTGCGGGCCGGACACCAAGGGTGAGACACTCCCGGGGACACAGCCACAAACACGGTGGTCCTCCTCAGCCGCCCAGCCCCCGCCAGCACCCAGGAGCACTTGCGTCCTGCTGGCCGCACCTCCAATTCAGTCCCGAAACCACACAGCCCCCCACCTCACATCAAAACCGCAGCTCCAGGGTGCAGAGGGGACGGCCTGGGCCCTGCACCCTGCACAGGTTCCCGCGTTCCCCAGACAAGGCCCGCACTCCCCACATGGGGTTACAGGAGCCGTACCCCTGCACTGCCACACGGCCCACGACCCTGTGCCCTGCTCACACACCGCTGGACATACGCTTACGCTCACCTCTGGCCCTCACTCAGCTGCCACTGCCTTCCTCAGGGCTCTCCCCGACCCCCGTCGGCCCACAACACCCGCTTCCCAAGCACTCTGCACAGCCCCAGCCCCGCAGGTGTCGGACACGTCACTCACTCGTGTCACTCGCTCGTGTGTGACACGGCACATTTTGTGAGCCCAGGCGCACAACGTACGGCACTTCCCCTCCACTGAATCCTCGCGAATGCAAGGCCAGACACAGAGACGTCACAGCGCTGAGAGAGGTGGCTGAGACCTTGAGCTTCAAGGTCAGACGGCCCAGATCAAACCCAGTGCTGCCACTCACTTGGACTGCCTGTGTAACCTTGACCAAGGGTCTTGACCTCTCTGTTCCTGATCCATTTCTTCATCTTTAAAATGTCAGTGTTGGTAATCTCTATAGTATTTGGGAGACTGAAATTGATGCTTACATGGTACGATGCTTCGCACACAGTAAATGGTCCATATGTGTCAGGTGTCGTAATTAATAACTGCAAAACATATGAATGAACTGTCGGGGCAGCACCCAAAGATACCTGGTTGTCGGCAATGATGTCGGGTTTGAGAAATTCAGAAGGACAAACCAATGGAAGCTCAGGAAGCTAAACTCAATTTGCTCACTCACCAGACCCTGACAGGTTACTTCACACAGCACGAGTGTTCCCCCGCCCGCTCCACCGGGGGCCGAGCCAAGCAGCCTTTACCGACCCTAACACAGGAGGGCCCGGCGTGAGATGACCTTTCGGAACCGCTCGGAACTGCTCTGCCTTCCGTTAGGTCTGCACGTCAGCGGGTGTTTACAAAGAGAGAGGAGGCAAATGTATCAAAACGCTCACTGCTCCACTGAGATGGTGGAGTGTATATTAGTTACTCTTTCTATTTTTAGGAATTTGAGGAGTTTTTCACAAAAGAAGTTTAAAAAATTACTCCCACTGCAACCCCAGTAACACAGTTCAAAGCAGAGCGGCTCTGGGGGAGCCCGATGGGCCCCCCGCCCCGCCCCGCCCCGCCCCTCCCGCACCCTTCCCCCAAGCCTGCAGGAAGCTCAGAGGGCTCTAAGGAATGAATGCCTTCAGGAAAGTTGCCTTTAGTTAATTCTGATTTTATCTGAAACTGTTCAAATAAAACAGTATTTTATGTTGATACTGCTTGCTCAGAGACACCCCAGCCCGCCCCATGCTGCGCACAGCCTGGTGTCACCACCTTGAGCCAAAAGGAACCAGCCTGTGTCACGTGGGTGTTCAGGGCCTTTCCCAACGCTTCCCAAGGCCAAAGCCAGCAATGCTGTCGAGGGTCTTCTTCCAAACCTTAAATGGACACTTTACGACCAGCTGAATGTGGCATTATCAGGGAAAAGGTAAAAGAGCCTATATTTTTAAACAGCATACCTATCTGAAAGTACAGAAAATCTCGCCGCCTTCTGCTCTGTCAATTAAACGGACCCAAAGCAAAAGCTGATTGGGTTTGCACAGACTTCCCCAAACTATCCAAATTATCCGCGTGGACTGTACCTGGCTCTTATCCTGAAAAAGAAACTGGGAGGCTCATTTGCAAATGACCTCTGACATTTAGAGTAATCTTCATAACGGAGCAACTCCAGAAGCTCCTTCAGGGCAAGTGAGGCTGGAGGTGGCACCTCCTGCACTGAGCTACAGCGGTCTGTCCAGGGGACAGCCACCGGGCTCTCCCGCAGGGCGGTGTCCTTCTCACTTCTTAGTCAACCAGATCACGACACTAAGATGAGTTTTGATTTCCCCGATGCCCGCCCTGTGGTCAAGTCTCCTCTCTCCCCCTGGCCGCCCTCGGGAGAGAGGGCAGACGCCAGGCGGAACCAGCTGGGGCCCGAGAGCTGGGTGACGGGCGAATCCGTGACACGTGGGCCATCGGGAAGGTAGCAAAGATGCCCCTAGAAAGAAAACCGCTCGCAGCAGACAGGACACTCAGGACGCTGACAGGAGGCTGCAAAGGGCAAGTCACAGGAGAGGGAAGTCAGCTCGGCCCGGCGGAGCCCTGCTGGAGGCCTCCGTGGACAGCCGCCCGCCCCGTGGGTGCTGGGCCCCATCACTGGGTGTCTGTTCTCCCGCAGACAACGCGGCCGGCTTTCCCAGTCACACTGTAGCATTATGCACGAGAACTAAATACATCATTAACATCTACACGGCTTCGGGGCTGCTGAGTACGGACTGCGAGACAACAGGCCTATTCTCCCACCCAATGGGGAGAAGTCTCAGAACACCGCGGAGTTCCTGTCCCCACACCCCAGTCCGCCTGGGATCAACAATCCGGGCTTACAGCCCCCAGACCGGGCCCGAGTGGCTCCATGAAGCGACCCATTCACTGCGGGGAGTCAGGACTGCCGATGACAAGACCTCGAGGCCGCCTCGCTCGACCAATCAATAATCCATTATGAGTCAACTGCACATCCATCCAACAAGAAGTGAATAAAAGGCGACCAGAATCCCAGCATTCACAGAAACCCCACCCTGCCTCCCCCACGAAGGGAGGAGGGACACGAGCCCGCTGTCCCCAGGCCTAAGGAACGCCGAGCTGCCCCCAACAGGCCCCACTTCTCAGCAGCCAGAGAACAATGTGCTCCCACATTTCTGCCAAAAAAAAAAAAAAAAAAAAAACCTCCTTTTAAAGGTAAGTCTCACACATGCTTTGTCCAGAACACGAGGTAACACAAACAAACCATCAACCGGACGGTGACAAAATCCCATTTTCGGAGATCTCCTTTAAATCATTTAACACCTCCAAATAAACGAAAGCATGTGCCAACACGTTCGTCCCCAAACATAACTGTGCAACTAACTGTTCCTGAGGAGGCTGGATTCGCAAACCCCCTGACCACTAAGCGAGGCTCCCCTCACTCTGTGACTCTGCCCACAGCCTCAGAATCGGCGCCCTATTTACAGCAAAAACACCGTTCTCCAAGTAGGTTACCTTTTGTGAAGTTGTTTACCAAAATCTGTCAAAAAGCCAAAGAAGTTCCTGGTGCAGGAAAGAGAGAGGTGCCATCTTCACCTCCTGATACAAGGTACGAACAGAAGACCCTTTACTGACAGTGAGGAAAAGGTGCCATTACGTTTTCAAAAAACATGTGAATTAACATTAACATAGAAGCTGCCCAAATGTCCTTTTACTAAAATACGAAAATTGGTAATCAGATCTGACTTTATGGGGGGGGGAAAAAAAAAAGTAGGTAACAATAAAATTACTGGTCACGTTCAGATGGTATAACAAACGGGAGGATGTGGGGGTTCGCTCTCCCCCGGCCATTAATTGCATAGCCTGGAAATTCCAAAGCTATGGCCGTCTGAAAGCAAAGGGGTGTTCCTTCTCTCAGAAGAAAAGGGTCCTTCGGCTTGCTTTTCCGAAGTCTGGTATCAAAGAGTGAGTTTATCAATTTACTGGTTCTTTTAAAAGTAAACTACACAAACTTAAAAAACAAAAAACAAACAAACAAAAAAACCAGGAGCCAGAGCTTGCTCCCGATTTTATGTAGACGAATGAATGTCCTGTTGGAGGCCCTGATCCAGGTGTAAGGCAGAGGGGTGGTGGATCACCAGCCCCCACCCCCAACCCCCCACCCCCACCCCCACCCCGGGAGCGGCCAGCTCTGCCAGGGTGGCTAATGACCTGTCAGCTTTTCCATTCAGAGACCCATTTTCCAGAAGCTTAAAACTGCATCTCCCCCAAAATGGGCAGCTCCGTCTGCCGTCACCAAGGGACCTCTCGGATTTTCAGAAAAATAGAGGAAAAAACCACCAGCTACTCATTACATGAACCACAAAAGCAGTGGGTTTTCAGTTTGACTAGCCTGCAGCAAGGGGCTCTCAGCTCACGCTTCGAGTAATTCAGAAACTCCTAGGACTTGGGAGACACCAGAGAAAAATGGAGATTCACACATTTCTGTTTTTAAAACAAACATGGAAGATTGAGAGGGATAAAAATCCCATTGAAAAGTGGCTTACAGGTTTTTACTGAGCATGAACAAAGGTGTATAAATTATCACCAAGTCAGTGTGTAATATAAAAACTTTTAATTTTTTAAAAACACCTAGCAGTGAAAACAAACAATCACGTACAGAAATTCACTATATTTTCTCTCTACGTAACACTTCCTGGACCACTGGACATAACTTTGCGAAATTTCCATTAGCTGATTGCAAAATATAGTTTAACTGAAATTTGTTTCTATAAATAAGCTGTATTTTATTCCACGTAAACGAACAGCAGAAAGCAGCATTTGCCCCCCAACACACACACTGACCTACTTCCCAGCTCTTACCTAAAACCAACATTTCTCTCCCAGTCTAAGGAAACAGACTGCAATTAATACCCATCTAACATTATCTCTTTCTTCTGTGCTTTTTGTGAAACAGCCCAGAAGTCCCCACCATCACATGAAAGAAAGAATTGTGCCCAAGAACACAGAGAGATAATTATGTGCAGTAAGCCATAAAGCGTTCTGTTAAACATTACCTGCTCAGGTACACTGTTTAACACCCAAGTCAGACCCCAAAAATCCCTTCACTAAGAGCACACGAGGGAAAAAGAAACACCTCAATAATCAATTTTACCAACGGCTCAGATACACTTTCTATGAAGATACCCTGAATCGTAGTTGTGCTGAAAGGCATATCTCGTAAGAAACTGTTTAAGATTTTGTTTGCCATTGTGCAAACACCAACCAAAACTTGCAGAGGATCAGAATTACCAAAGCACTAATCCTCCCAAAATGCTTTGCTATACGACATGCAGATACGGTAACCAGTTTAAATTTTCCGGATCCGTTACCACCAATAACCACTGTAACGTGACCTAGTTCATCGCTGACACACGCGGCTGGACAGTCCAGCCTCTTAAGGAGAGTGATCTATCAGAGCATGTTTACAAAGAGCGATTCGTGACAAGCCCATGATGTCACATTGCCCTAGGACCCAGCCTGCACTGCCTGTCTAGAAATACATTTTCAAGCACATTTAATGACACGGCACAGCAAGTTCTGAGTTTTGAACCAGAGAAAAGACCATCTACACTTTTCCTGAAACACTGAAGGACAAATAAGCAGAATTCCACGTTTATAATTGAAATTCTCCATGATAACGTTTTTGTGTCATCTGGCTATGACAGTGAGGAAGATGCCACACCTGAAACGACGGTGCGCGACCTTGCGGAAATGAGCGTTTTTTTCTAAGCAAAAGCATCTCACGCAGAACAGCTGTTGCTGACAGTAAACACAAAAGACAAGGAGGCACGTCTGTGGATCTCAGAGCCCCTCGTCCCCGCCCCTGGGTCCCCGGAGAGGGCAGACGGCGACTCGAAATCGAATCTCTGCCGTCCTCGCCCGGATTCCTTGGGAACAGAGTGTGCGGGTCAAGCACAGCGCTGTAGCCGGGGACAGAGGGACAGCAGCAGGCAGTCACTCCAGTCGCCGCATCGGCCAAGGACACAGGGTGGTAGCGTGTGCACCGTGACATGTTCGTCTGTCACCAGTGTCCCTTACCTCTGCCTCTCTTCCTCCCCACGTCTGAGCACACAGCACACATCAGGCCGCACGCGCCCCGCCTCGGGCCTGCTCAGCGCACCGCTGTGAGCAGCTGTGCCAGGCGAGGGCCCCACCGCACAGCTGGCGGGGCGCAGCACCGGGCGGTCAGGGCCTGGCCGGCCTGCTCCTGAGTTCTCAGGGACCGTGACCGCCACCGCCAGGGGCAATCTGTGGTGCAGGCGCCCCTGCTCTTCGACCCCAAACCCACCCACTCAGAGCAGGGGCGCCAGCACCACTGACGGCGCCCACAGCCCCACGGGCACCGGCTTCCTAAGGTCCCAGGTCCCACTCCCTGGGTGGCCCACCCTCCGGGCTCCGCCCACGCCCCAGGTCCTAGACAGGACCTCCGAAGGTCAGCTGGTCCACACAGGCATCGCCTGGAGTCCGGCCTTGTGGGGCTTTGTCCTCATCCCGTCTGAGAATAGCGGTCCTTCCTTCCCGGCACAGGGTCCTTGGCCACCACCCAAGCACACACGTGCTCCCCTGAGCAGCTAAGTCAGGGCCTGCAGGTCAAGCTAGCAGCCCATCTGCGCCCTACCGCGGACGCTCCCTTCTGTCCCCACGGCCTTGGGGACAGACCCGGCAAAACGATCTTTCACCGTCCCTCAGCACGTTCCAGCCCCAGCTCTCCTCTCGCGTGGAGCGATGCCATCAGAACGTCCCACGCCACCCTGTCACCGCCCCGGCCGCCTCCCGCCCTGAGGCCCAGACGACAACACTGAGCTGGCAGCCGAGCTTCCTGAGGCAACGGGACACCGAGGAGGACTGGACCCTGCACCGGACACCAGACACTTTCTTTGGAGGGGAGGTCTTGGACAACTGCAGGGCCCCGAGCCTGAGATCAGGCGGCGGGGTCACTCCTCCCCCAAACGCTGCCAGAGCCGACCTATCAGGGGTCACCAGACCCATGTGACCACCAGTGAAAGGGCTGGGCTCTGACCACCAAACAGCACCAGGCCACGAGTGTGACCGCAACACTGGCCAGCAGCCGTGCCTAACGGCGAGCCCAGACCCACGTCCGCGAACACAAGGCGAGGTTTCGAGTGGCTGGTGACAGCCACCGACCCGAATTAACAACTGACAAAAATGGGGCAAAACCTGAGGGACCCGTTTTCCTCTCTGATGGCCCAGGAGCTCAGGAGGCCGGGGGGGCGGCTTCCGTCCGGGCGAGCAGCACCCGTGCCTCCTGTGTCTCTGTTCCTCCCAAGACAGAAGGAACACCTCAGCGACAGGGCGACAGGCCCCCAGCGACAGACCACATGACGCTGCCTCCCGGCCCCCACGCTGCTGACTCAGCCCTCTGCCTTTCTGGAGGTAACAGAGGGGCAGGAATTGACTTTCACACCCTGCTGAACTCGCTCGTGGTGACGGCTGACAGCGACCACGGAGCCAGGCAGAGGCACCGTTTCCAGGGCAGCACTGGCCGCCACCGCCCGGACAGGCGGGACAGCACCCCCAGGGGCCCCACTCGGCCTCGCCGTTCTCCAGGCCACAGCACAGTGAACACGGGGCCAGCCGTGCGGCACGCGGGGCGAGTGGACGAGGCCACCCGCAGCCTCGCCACCGTGAGGGTCGAGGTGCCACGTCACACGCCTGGGCCACACCGTCTGAGGCCTGAGGGGCCCTATGTAACGGGGCCTTCCGGGGAGCGTCGGGGAGTCGTCTGCCACCCGCACTTCTGGCAACTGTCAGAGATCTGTTCACAGGACACTGGGCGACCCTGCGTTCCAAACGCAGTGAGTTAACGCGCAGTCCTGGGACCCGTGTCGGGTCCACGGTGGGTACTCAGAGCCCCGAGCCCCATCCTCTTCGGTCCCCAGACCAAGACGCGGCATAGTGTGAACACAAGGGACGCGCGTGGACACCAGCGCCAACGACGTCCCCACACAGAAGCGGGTTCCACGTGCACATCCCGAAGGCCACGTCCCCCACCCGGGCCAGGCCGGCCCCCAGGCCGTCCTCGTACCCGGGCAAGGCGCTGGCTGGCTCACCTGGGCATCCACACCTGCGAGGCCAGTGCGGGCCTCAGCCCTGCAGCTGCTGATGCTAAAGAAAGAGTCTCCTTCTCTGACACTAGTCAAGTCACATTCCCCAAACCCAGAGAGGACACTGCATGCGCTCTCTGACCCTACTCTACGTCAAAACGTCTTTCACATCGAAATCAAAGCTAGTATTTTCCTTCGTGTTTCTACACTTATTTTCAACGTGTTTTCGTCACAGAGCGCGCCCCGGTGTCCCCGTGAGCCCTCCCTGGGCCATGCTGGCCTCTGCCCATCAGGGTCAGGAGCTGCGGGGGGCCCGAGACAGCAACTGCACCTGCAGAGTCCTCCGTCCAAACCCAAACTGGGCCATTTCACGACTGTAAGCAAATGAGCCACACCAGCTCGCAAACCGGTACACGGAGCTGCAGGCCCAACACACTCAAGCTTCCAGAACGTCCGCTGAGGCAGCACAGAAATCACGAAAGCCGAGTCCACGCACGTCCTGGCACACGGCGTGCCGACGAGGACAGAGCACCCACCCAACAAACACAGGAGCCTCCCCTCCGCCAACCCAGCCACCCGCACGCAGGGACACGCAGAGATCTGGAACCGAGTGACCGCATGGCCGCATCTGCACCCATGCGGCACCTCCAGGCAGGACAGGGCACTGCCCGCACCTCTGAAGCACTCTGCCCAAAACCACCACCCCCGGAGGCGCCTGTGAGCAAAAACAGGGGGTTTCACCTGCATGCGAACTGACCTCTTCCCACCCGCCCTGGCAGACGGTAGAAACGAATGCGCAGACCCCTCCGCGGGGGCACAGCTCACACAGTTTGCTCTGATTCGCTCTATGATCTTGTGTCCTACGAAAAGGGGGACACAGAGGCTTCGCATGAAGTGTCCTTGTTCAGATATTTTTCTATTTACCATCAAACCCCCTGTAACATTGCTTCTGGCTATGACCCTACACCGAGGTCCAAGGACAGCTGGCACTCCAGGCCTCGTGAACCTGGAAGTGAGCACCGAGGCCCTCCAAATGTGCCCCTGACGCTGCCACCCCCAAGACAAGGAAGAACCACACCAGCCTTTGTGTCTGAGGCGAGCAAGAATTCGCCATCCAAGTAATTACATTTTTAAAGTTTGCTAACTGCTTTTAGAAAAAAGCAAACAGATGCAAATGCGCAAGGTGTTTCTGGGGCCAAGGCAATGTTTTCAGAATAAAGAAAAGCACCCCGAGGGCACCTACAAGCAACACGCCATCAGTTAGCACCTGGGTTAGCACCTGCGGCCAGGACAGGTGGCTTATCACCCCATCTGTGAGTGACAGCCAAAGGGACAGGCGCCCTGGGCCACGGCAGCTGGAGACAGCCCGCATGGGTTCCTAACTGTGGCAGCTCTCACCTGGGCCAGCGGCCAGTGCCGGCCACGGACACACTGCCAGGGAAGACCCGCGATGGCGCCTCCCTGCCAAGAGTTCGGGCACTGACCACCAGGCCCGCCACGTCCTGGGGGCGGCCTTTCCTTCTCCACCGTGGACCTGCATGGCAGCCACTGAACCTCAGCCTGCACCGTCTGAATGTCCAAGTAGATCATGGGGTCCGGGGCTCACGCGGAGCAGCCAGCTGCCCCGCCAGCAGACAGAAGCGCCCCCGCAAGGCCTCGGGTACCCGGCTCCCGCGCCCCGCTGCGTGCTCCTGCTGTTGCCCGGCCTCAAGGGTACTCCACACAGATTCGACAGGGAGCTTTAAAAATGACACCTGCAAACATCTTTTAAACCCTAAAATAAAATACTCATGCGGCCCGAGCCATGAGCAGCGCGTGGAATTCTGTCTTCTCGGCCCTAAAATACACAGGGGTGTTTACAGAATGAAGAGAGACAGGTGGGGATGCACCCACATAAGAACTCACGGGAGCGTCCCCCACAGCGTGTGGCCAAGGCAACCGTCCACGTCCAGGCTCAGGGGCCGAACTCACACCCAGCCACGAAACGACCGTCTTGTCGTGGAGCCTCGGCTGGGTCTTGGCTGGCAGGAGGGGACCTCAGAGGATGGCTAGGAAGTGCCAGCCAGGGTGACCGGGAACGGGGCCCTGTCCCTCACTGTCTGGGGCCCATGCACACGGAGGGCCGTGCCCTGCCGCGGCCCCCGGCCTGCGGGCGCCCCGACTCCACCCCGGTTTAAGGGGTTTAAAGTTCACTCTCGAGCAGTTTTTCTTCTCTTTTAATGAAGGCACAGCACTTGCACGGTTAGCGCCTGAGTATAAATAACCAACGTCGGCAAAGCAGGGTGAACTGGCCCTGCACGCCGGCTTCTCCTGCCCACAAAATGTGAATTGAGTGGCCAAAGCGCAGGGCTGGGCTGAAGCCACCAGCCCGGAATTACACCCAAAGTTACTGTTATTAAGGACCCGCTGTCCTGGGTTTTTTTTTTAACATATTACTAAGAAAACTATACTCATTATGTCTTTAAAAGTAGAGAGCTTTTTAAAAATAGGCTGTAGTAAAGGTCTATGAATGCGTGTGCTGTGCAGACGGTTAAAGGACTCACGATTTTCGGTTACATTATTTTCCCTTCTACACTGAAATAACCAAAACCTCATAATAGTTTCCACTGCTGCATTTAGGGTAAACGTGCTTTCACTCCATTTAAAAAGAAATTAAGTAAAATTGCTAGGTTGGCCAAGGGAGGAGAGCCACTACTCAGAGAAAAAGGGTTACGGTAACTTCAGTCTCCTGACCAGAAACTTCAACATTTTTAAAAATAAAATTTTAGGTCGGGATTAAACAGAGACTTCATTTTCCATGTTCATCTTCCGCCCTTTGAAAGCCCGGGAATCTGAAAGGTTAAGTGACACTGTGCTCAGAACTTCCAACAAAGTCGCCTTGTGTCTACTCAACTAACACCCACTAACCCCAAAACCAACGCAGGCACTGCGTTCCACACTCGAGATCATTAAGGTGGCCAATTACGCATCACACGCATCACACACACACATATCACGCACACACGCATCACACACGCATCACACACATCACGCATACACGCATCGCACATACACGATTCGCCGCTATCACACATCGTGACAAACGCCAAGCATGACACACACACGACACGATCGCCAAGACAATACGCGAAGACGCATAATCGCATCGCGCATTAATGCGCAGGTGATATCGTTACTACTATCACACGCTGCATTTGCCATCACTCAGACACATGCTATCACAATTTTTATTATCACAATCGCTACAAGAGACATCAAAGATCACAATAATGCCAAGGTAGTATCACAATACCGCCGCAGTATCACACATACGTGCATCAGCACACGCATTATCACACACATCACAAGCTACATTATTACACGCATCACGTTACACGCCAAGGCAGTATCACAAGCACACACATCGCCAGCCGGGCCACCGCCGTTATCACACACAATACGCATCACACACGCGATCGGGCTAATAATGCCAAGATCATACACACATGCATCACACGTGCGTCACACACACGCATCACACACGCACACGCACCACAGCAAAATATGCAAAATAAAAACATGTAGGTTTTAGATGCTTAAAATCACGTCAAACGTTACACATTCCCTTAAAAATCATAGCAAAGTATAAATATCGCTTACAGGCATCATTAAGTAAATAAGCTATTGTGAAAAGTACCTGACATATGCTGATCTTGAAACAGTATTCGCCTGAATGAGAATCAGACTTCTAGACTCTGAAGCCATCGCTAGAATCCATAAACTGCCTTTTTAAAAATTTTTTTTCTCGATGAGGCAGCCAGCTTCCCCCGCCAACGCTGAGCTGCCTGTTTGTGGATTTCCCTGTTAACACTTCACGCTCTCTGCCGTGAGCCCTGCAGGCCAGGCCCATGAAGAAAAGTGTCCCTTTCTCCCCTGACCTTTGAACTGAGCTCTGGAACAAATCAAGAGTTTTAGGACTACAACTCTAGCTCGCAGCTGTGAAGCAGCGTTCCAGAAAGGGTGTGCTCCCAGCGGCAGGACCCGCGGTGGCCCGGGTCCTCCTCCTGTGCCGGCTGCGGGGGACTCTCCAGGCCGCTGCAGATGTGGCTTCTAACTGGCGCTGGGGGACTGCCCCCTCCTGTCAGCCAGCCTCGGGGGCCCTGGTCTCGCTCTCTGCCTCATTCCGAGTTTTAATCCACTTCACTTTTTGTCACAAACATTTCACGAGCTCCCTCGGCCAAAAGCACTGGCGTTCCAATTCACATTAAGGACGCCTCATCTACGAGTTTCTAGAAACCCCTCACTCCGCGAGGCTTGCCCTGCCCTTGAAAATGTTTCCACAGTGTTCAGGAGACCTGATCCTTAAAGTTCCTTCCACGCTCCTTCCTCCTGCCAAGTCAAGCGCTGTTCTTTCCTTAAGTGTCTCTGCAAGCCGATTAATTCAAAGGCAACTTCCAGACACTTCCCTGTACTCACAGCGGAGCTAACGATTTACGTTCCTCCTCCCCGATCTGTTCGCCAGGAGAAATGAGAAGTAGAGATGAAAATACTATTACTATTAAAACCGTTTAAAGGGTAATGTTATCAGTGACCAGTTCACAGATTATCACGTTCGGCAAACCCGCGCCGTCGGGAAAGGACCGAGCCGCCACTCCGGTGGCCCCGGGAAAGGAGACGAGGCTGAACTGTTGCTCGGCTGACAGCCCGACGCCCCCACGCAGGGCACTCTCTGGCCTCGTCCCCATCCGCCACACTGGATGCGGGGCGTCACCTCTGCTGGTGCGCTCCCTGCCCCGCCTCTTCCCAGGTGTGACGTGGGCGCTGGGACCGGGCAGACTGGGAGGGGACCTTTCAACAGCCACAACTCCCTGGGGGCCACCAAGGGTGCCTGGGACCAGGCAGGCCCGGGCCAGTGCAACTGGAACATTCCAGGCCCGCGGGTCATTCAGGTGTGAATCGTGGGACATCGCGACAGGACCCCCAGGTGCAGCAGAGCTGCGGGAGATCCTGCCCCAGCGTGGTGACAGGGCCGTCTCTAGAAGCTGACCAGCAAAGCATCCTGGTCCCACCTCTGCCGGCCGCCCGGACGCCCAGAGCCCACGGTCGCTGCACTCACCGCATGGCCCCGCAGCCCCCCCACCCAGGGGCCACCACTGTCCTGGACCCCTGTCCATTTCTCACCGTGTCCAGCACATCACCCAGTCTCCAGGAGTCCACCAGCCTCAGGTCCCTCTTCCCCTGCCTCACGGCCACTTGTCCAGCCATCTCCCAACTGCCAGGGACCATCTTCCCAAACAGCCCCTCAGCTCCCGCGCTGGTGAGCCCCACTGCAAGCTGTGAGGGTCCCCCAGCAACCTGCCCTCACCACAAGACAATGTCCCACTACGATGGACGGAGCCCGGGGTCCTCACGACCACCTGAGTCATGACTCAGTCCCTGATGACAGACTGGCCCTCTCGAGACACCAGCCCTCGGCCGCCCCTCACTGCCTGCCACCCTCACACAGGCTTGCACACACACGTGCACGCACACGCACACCCCTAGGCTCCGGCGAGACCAAACATGCTTTGCTCTCGGGTGGGGACTGAGTCTGCACTTGGATGCTCAGCCGGCACCCTCCCTGCTCAGCACGCTGACCCCACGGACCGCTGCCCTCACCTGTCTACCTGGAAAGGTAACGCAGCCACACGGAAGAGGACTCGAGGAACTCCCAGCAGATAAATAAAAATGGAAAAATCTGGCGATTATCACTAAACCCAGGAAGCATAAACAAAATCAAGCCTAAATAACTGTAGTCTACATGAAATAAACGTATTACATTTCTTGAAATTATATACATACATACACAATGTAAAAATAACTAACTGACAGTAGTAGACTAAAGCCACCACCAAAAGAGGAATCACCGTGGCGACTGGGGACAGAATGAAGGAAGAGAAGGAAGCGAACAGGATCATTTCTTCATCTTCCCCAAAGAGGAAGTTATATTGTTACAGAAGCTGATGAATTGAGAAACACAGCTTAAGCAAAAGTTATAAATATAACCACCAGTAGAACTGAAAACAATACATTTTCTACATACCCTGATTTCAAGAATTAAAGAAACGCTTCATAGACCAATAAACAGAAAATAAAGAGGAAAAGGGAGAAAACATGAAACAAAATAAGAGTTTGGTTTTTTTAAAAAACTAGGAAAGAAAACAAAATAAATCTATTTTACCAAAAATACAAATAGAATAAAGTTTATTACAAATGACTCCACGATGGGGTAAAAAATTAAATCCAACTATGTGTTTTCTATAAAAGACACCTAAAATTAAAGAACTCAATAACTTGGACGTGCAGACAAAATATACCAGAAAAATGTAAATAAAAGCAATAGTGAAAAGAAAAACATTATTAAAAGTTTAATTCAAGGTTAAAAAGGCACTAAATTGCACAAAACTCATAGAATAATCCCTAAGGGTAAGAAAAAAAATAAATCACAAAGAAGATCATTGTTCTAAACCTTTAAGTCAAATAACACTGAATAAAACACGTAAAGCAAACACCCCAGTAAATACATGGAAAGATCAGCAGAGAGAAAATGCATCTGGGAAAAGTGAGCCCCTCCCGTAAACCTGGCAGATTAAAAAGGCAAAAATAAGAGTAGAAGACGTGAATCAAAAAGGGAGATTTATCTAACACGTAAGCATCAAACCCCGTACCTGCCACCTGGCTAAAGTGACAACGGAACATAAAGCCATGTCACGCTGACCGCAGAGACGGCCTCCAACAGCCCCCAAAATCAGAGACGGCTCAGGTCTCAGGTGCTCAACCAGACAGCGCTGGAAATGCGCAGAGAAAAACACGAGCAACAGAAGTTCAGCCATTTGTAAAGTTTTAAACGCTCCATGGCAACCCCCGCGAGGGAGTCGAGTGCAGCTGCACAGCCTCCCCCAAAACTGCTCCCTGTCAGGACGTGTGGCGCGCAGGCAACACGAAAGCACAACCAGCCACTGCACTTAAAGACAAAGAAAATAAATACATACATAAAACCCATAAACAAATGCATAAATAAAATCCAATTCAAAAAGTGGCAAAAAAAATAATTAAAAGCCTCAAATTTCCATTTTAAAAAGTTAACAAGTCAGTATAGAAGTAAAACTGACCAATAAAATCAATAACTGGTTGTTTGATAACCCAATGAGATAAATGATTACCTGACCTAATTTAAAAAAATAAAAGAGGGCAGGCGTTGGGGGAAATTAGATTTAATGATCACCAGAATAAGGAAAAGTGAAAGAATACAATCTTTTTCAAAACTCTAGGTTAACAGATTTGATAACACGGATGAAAGAAGTGACTGATTTTTAGTGAAATACAAATGTCCAAAATTCACTCGGGAATCGACAGAAAAAGTAACCAGACCAATAACAAGATATGACATCACAAGAACTGTCACACACGCCTCCTCCAGCCCCTCGAATGCCAAAAGATCAGGTACATTCCCTGCCCCCTGAGGAACAGCGCTGATCCAGGCTGTTTGACTGTTTCTGGAGCCAAGAAGAACTTACATGTGGTGTAAGATTAAAAAAACATTAAAAAAAAGGCAGTGGCACCACAAAGCACAAGGCTACCACCCTACCAGACAGAACGTCCTTATAGAGCAACGAATCCAGAAAACCGGAGTGGAAAAATTAACCAAGTAAAAGAATGGGGACTCATGAGAAAAAAAAAAACGACAGCGAACGCGAAGAATTGATCAAAATCACTTAAAACGTTTCAGATACAATGAGACATTTTTGCTATCGAGCTGCCGAGACTTAAGAGACACAACCTCGAGTGCCGACAAAGACGGCCAGCACGTGCGGTGACGGCCGCCGGGAGCGCACGGCAGCACGGCGGGGTCTGCGCTGGGAAATTCGGCAACGTCGCTGATGAAAACGCCCCCTCGTTCTAAAACTTCAACTTATCCTAAAGCAGCATTCCCACGAGAGCCCTGTGTCATGTGCCAGAGACGTTCCCTGCCCGGGGCGTCCAAACTGCTAGCCAGGCGGACACCCAGCGCCCAGGTGCTGGCCACTCCGACTGGCCGCTCAGCCAAAACCACCGTGACGGGTGGGAACCGGGCCACACCGGCACGGGGCATTTGGAAATCACCGAGGGCGCGTGGGAGCGACTGCTGTGCACACGCCCCTTTAGAGGAGTAAGTGGTGGCGTCATGACACGCGAGTTTTTAACGTTGTAAAGTCTGCACGTTTTTATCCTTTTAAGTTTACATACACGGAGAACCTCACCGCAGTCACGGAAAGCCAATGCGTGTAAACGCCCGATACGCCGACCGGCACAGGAAGGCCCCGCAGAGTGGCGAGCATAAAACGCGGCTGCTCTGAGCGGTGAGTCTCGAAACGCAGCCTCCTCCGCAGATCGCTCCATCCTGACAGCAAAGATAAAGGCTTTGTAGTCCGTGCACTACGCGTTCCGTGTAATTCCTGGAAAGAAGTCGTTCAGTTTGGGCCAGGAGAACACAGCCCTGGGTATCCGGCCATCACTAATCGCTCGGACAACCACTGGCTGACGATGACGTGGCGTTCTCGGCGTGCTTCTGGTTCGCTCTGTCTCCTGGCTTCCCCGCGCACACCCACGCCCCTTCACGGTGCCGACGCTCAGTGCTGTGTCTTCAGACCACTCTGCGAACTTCCACGCAACTTACTGTTCACTTTTTTTTAATTATGGTGACATGGGTAACGAAATCCAGTAAGTTTCAGACGTACGAGGTAACCGTAAGGCACACGCATACACGCACTGTTCCCCGCGCATTCAGAGCTCTCTCTGTCACGATGCATTCGACCCCTTTTGAAAACCTCTGTACATGTCCTAAGAGCGAAGTACTCCTGTCCGTCTTCATCCCTCATGCAGGAGACAGAGAGTTAAGACTCCTGGTCCCAGCTGTCAGTGTGGAACTCCGGTTCGGTAACCGAAGCGTGTGGCTTCATCCGATCGCCTGGAACGATGGCCCTAGGACAGAAGCACTGCCTGCGAAGGGGATTCTACAGAAGGAACCTCGCTGACGTCATGCCGCGGGGACGGGAACCCTGTCCTCAGCCACTACAGTCCCCCTCGTCTGGACACGGGACACAGCCCGTCCTCTGCGCTCCAACTTCAGATATCTTAAAGGGAATTCAACCGAGTGACTTTCAAATGAAGACAACAGAGTTCTGCCTCGGGTGACTGAACATGAGCCTGTGATTCTGTGTCTCCACTGACCTCCAGAACCACGGCGTGTCTAGGAAAGGGCTGTTTTCACGGGACTCCTGTAATTTACTGTGATCCTGAAGTGCCATCTGACCAGCAGACCCTAAGGCAACTGAACAGCTGTAAGTTTCATGTGACCAGGTAGAAAGTACCTAAGCTCTTGAACCCCCCAGAGGTATTGTCGGAGCTTAAACCATTGTCGGAGCCTCTTATGAAGTCCAACTCGATGAGACGCATGTGGGTTGGCAACACTCTCTGAAGAATTCCAGTCTACATTCTGGCAAACGGTGACCCTTAAACCAAAGGTTCCCATTTCCCCTTTAAGCAGAGACACCCCTTCGCTGAGCCACCGAAACAGAAAAAGGCAGATAGCACTTTTTATCACAGCTGAACAATGTAGACTTGGACTTTGTTACTGCACCTGAATGCTGGCTGGTCTTATTAAAAAATAAAAATCTGAAAAGTTTCCTGATACTGCGTTTCCACAAGCGAGATCATAAACAGCGTTCTAGTCTGTCTCGACACCATCTCGTATCAAAAGCAGCATTTCGGTGACTGATAGGGCAAGAAGTGGAACTTGACCCTCAATCAGAACCATAAACTTGGTGACCCGAACGTCTGGATTTACAGGCAGGAAGAACAGTGCTGTCGCAAAGAACAGGACCAGCCCCAGAGCAAGGAAGCAATGTAACCATGTCTGACCTTGAACGTGGGACGGAACTGGGCCACCAAACAGAACAGCGTCCCGAGATGCGTGTGGAGGAAGCAAGCTCGGTGCTGTCTCTTAAAACCAAGGGCAGGGCCCTGCGCCTGCGGTGGGCCCGTGAGCAGCGCACCTGTGCGTGATTCTCCCACAGCTGTGTTCTCACGAACCCGCCCTCGTCCCTCCCACCTGGCTTCGCCCGCCCCAAACCGTGCCCAGCACTCACGACCTGGCCCTCTGCAAAGCCCAGCGCCAGGACACCCTCCCATCCCCGCGTGGGTGACGCCTGGTAGCCCAGGGAAAACACACGAGTCCCGCTCAAAAGATACCACTGACGTCGAGAATCCCTCACACCACGTTCAGCTCTCATCTCCTTGGAAACACCCTCGAATGAGATCCGTTTGCTTGGACAGAGTTACCTACCTGTCCTCCTCCTGAGAACCGGTTTCCTGAACCGTTATCGTAACCCACCGCGGGGAGGAAACCTTCGCTTTTGTTATGATTAACGGTATCATATTTAAACAACCGACTTAAAAGGGACTGATGAAACCCACTTGCTCCAGATCCCTCCTGGGGGGGACGGGCTTGCCTTCCACGGGGCGCCCTAAGCGCAAGCCCAGCTGCTTCGCCCTTGGGCCCTAATCCAGCCGATTCAAATCTCCAGGACCTGGGGTGGGGGGAGAAGGTAGCAAGTTCGCCCAGGAAGAATGCGGGGGGTTGGGGGGGCTTGCACCACCACCGTCACGGCAAGGGCTCGGGTGCTCTGCCGACACGGGCCACCTCCACCATCTGCCGGGCAGCAGACCAGCTCCGCCCGGGCCCCAGGGGCCTCCACGCCCGGGCCGCGGACAGCACCCGCTTACGCAGATGTGCTCCATACTGTGAGGTTAACCAAACCGAAACGTGGCGAACGATAAAATGATAAAACGGGTTTACGACTGAATACGCCTCAGAGGCACCATCTACGAATTCAATTAGACCACAGTTCTCATCTCTTCTGAACGGGGGACTTCTCTAACGTGCAGAAAGGAGACACAAGCCCATCCCTTCTTTAACGTGCAGAAAGGAGACACAAGCCCGTCCCTTCGTCGTTTACCCGGAGGAGAAAAGCACCAGAGGACCAGACGGAGCAAACTCCAGCCAGGACAAGCTGCCTTCCGCTTCCTGAACCCCAGGCGGTGGCGCCTCCACCCGCAGCCTCGCCCGCTCCGTGCCTAGGCGGCCGCAAGACCCCGTCCCCTTCTGCCACCGCCCACCGCTGCACGCACCGCACGCCGTCCGTCACCGGCCCTGGACGGCCGGGCCTCGCCCCGTTTCACAGAAGGAGCGAGGACACAGGGACTCGGGAACTGGCCCAGAGTCGCCGCCCGGGCGGCGGGCTTCCACGGCAGAGCCCGCGTGTCATCGCCGGCAGCCCCCTCCTACACGACGGCACGGCCAGAGCGGAGGCGACTGCCGCCGGCCGTGGCATCAGAGGCGGGGGTCCGGACGCGGGGAGCACGGGGCACCCCGACCGATGGCTCTGGTCCAAGAGCCTGCGTGGCTGGCCTACCGGGCCTCACGGAGGGACAGACTCCAGCCCGCGCCCGACAGATACTCTGCTGGCTCGGGCACAGCCCCCGGGATGGTGAAAAAGAACCTTCGTCCCTGAACTGCTGGATTCGACCGCAGTCGTGCCACGGCGACACGTCCCCCTCCGTGTCCTCATCCAACGACAGCCGGCCTTGCCGAGTGGCGGCTCCGACTCAACCCCAGTGCCTGGCCACACCTGATGGCGGTGGCACCCCAGGCGGGCATGGCGTCTGTCCCCACACTACGCCGTCCTCGACGGGGCCAGACGGGGCCGGGCCGAACGGGGACGCGCAAATCCACGCCGGACCGCACGGGCGTGGCGCGGGAAACGAGCGCACAGCCCAGCGGCATCGCCACGTCACACGCTCAGCGACCGCGGGGTGCTGGGTTAGATGAGGCACGTCCGACGCTGTTTCGCCCGTGCACTCGGCCTGTCCTCACGTGGTTCCCAGAAGATCTAACACGACGACACCCCGCAGGCTCGGGCGGCACCGGCCCCGCGTGCCCTCTGCCCCACGGCGGGTGGACACCGCCCATGCCCGTGTCCCTGCGGCTTGGGAGCCGAGAATGGTTTTTATGTCCTCAAGGGGCTGGAAAAGTCAAAATAACATTTTGTGACACGTGACGCTACGCGGCATTCAGGTCTCAGACTCCGCAGGGCAAGCGCGTTTACTCGCCACGTGCTGTCCCTGGGCTTCGGGGCCACGAGGCGCAGCGGGGGCGTCGCCATGGAGACGGGACGGCCCGCGAGGCCCGACACACTCAACACCGGCCGGAGAGAACCTGTGCGCCCTGCGGTGCTGGCAGCGCAGACCCCGGCTCCGCCTCGGGAGGCTGCGGTCAGCCCGGGCTCCCAGGCTCCCGGGGACCTGGTCACAGCCGACCTGGAGCACGGACGGTGGCAGGGCTGGCGGGCCTGGCAGGCCGGAAGCCGCCCCGCCCCCAACCCTCAGCCCGCCCCCCGCGTCCGCTTTCTCCATGGAGCGCTCGAAACCTGTGCTCATCTTCGGAGCAGACACGGCCGTGCACTGCCCGGGTCCCAGCTCGGGGGACCCTCCGCACCAGCTCCCGGCCTCTCCCGGGTGACGCACGTGCAGCCCCAGGCGCCGGGGAAGGACGACCCTGGTCTCCACAATCCGATACGACCCCGATGACTCAGACCGAGACTCACACTCTGCCCAGCTGAACAAACGTGAGGACCCCAAGGACGGTCCACGCCGCCCCCAGCTACGGATCCGTGGCCGGCCCACTGACCCGCGCGGGTCACAGTGTCCCCACGGGGACGGGGGCCAGCCTGACTCCCTGCCCAGGTGGTGTGACACACACAGACGAGACACACCGAGGACCATGGGCGGGCACCTGATGGGTGTCTGTGGAAAGGATGTGAGCCCCACGGGAGACGGACAAGCTACTCATGGGGCAGCTGCTTCAGACATTCACGTGTTTGACTCAGACCTACAAAAAGTCGTTAACAACAGAAATTAAACTTAATGTAACGGGGAACTGTAATGCTCAATAACTGGTCACGTTGCCACAGGGAATCAAACACCACGTCGAGTTTCGCTCTGACGCCCTTGGCTCTGCATCACAGTGGCCGCCCCCCAAAGCCAGGGTGGCCTCGGCCTTAAGGGCCCGTCAGGGACACACTCTACGGGAAGATGCGCAGCCTGTGTAAAAGCAGCCACTACAAAAACCAACACAGACGCTGCCCTACGGTTACGTGCTAAGGAGGCTTTTCCTTCAAGAGAGAACTGGTGAGTTTCACCCTCATCGTCAATCGACGTGTAAATGGCCACGTTTTGCCCTGTTTTCGTTGCCACTAAGCTCAGGTTATAAATTTTGGGTCAAGTACACCCACTGTGGGAACATTATAATCTGGACACATAACATCTACTCTGCCGTTGTGACCTATTATCTCGTTTTCTTGATTTTTGTTTTGCTGTATAGGTAACGTGTAACCTCAAGAGCACGTCTCACCCTTCATGGAATGAGAGGGGTGTACAGAGACGATCTGTCACCACCCCATGCAGATGATGAGGTCCCAGTGACCGGGAACCTGCACAAGCCCTCCAGGGCTTCCAGGATGCTGGCCACACAGACTCACGCCAACGACGTCCATCTCAGAAGACGTCATTTGACGTTGGTCGTAACAGATTTCGAGAAGTTCCTAGAAAGGTAGCAAACTACCTACCTAGGATATAGTTTCAGGTGAATCATGAAAAAGTACACAGCACCATCTCCTTCAGAAAAGGGAAAACAAATTCTAAATTTGGGTCTCGACTGAGTTTCCCTCTGCAGAGAAAACCTAGAATGTCGGCTGTGCGCTCACAGGGGAACAGGAAAGGAGGCGGGATTTCTAAGCGGCTCGCACACGACGCAGACACACTCACTGCGCCTGGCCCGGCGCACCGCGCCCCGAGGGGCCGGGCCGAGGGGCCGGAGGCCGCGCCGCGTGCGGGCATGTCCGCCAGAGTCCGCACCGCACCACGAGCAGACGAGAGGCCACCAGCCCGTCCAGGGGTGGCTCCGTGTGGCCACGCGTCTGCACTGCCACGGGAGGAAGAACGGAACCGCGTGTCCTGCGTGTCCAGCACGCTCCTCTCCCCGACTCCCCCGGCCCCCTGCCGTCGCGTCCACTGCGCCAAGGACGTGGCCAGCACCTCGGGTTGGCGGCTCGCTCTCAAGCCCGGCCCCTCTGGGCCTCGGTGGGCACGGGCTCCGTCACCCTGAGAAGCGACCCCTGCAGGCGCCACGCTCGCCCCGAGCTCTGGTCTCCCGGCTGCTGTGACCGCTCGGGATGCCCGCGAGGAGCTGGGCCCGTCCCAACCATCCTGTCCTCCCTGACCTCTTCCCCTGACCCATTTCGGTAGCTTTTTTCTGCCAAGACTGTCCCATGCTGGTCATTTACTCTCACAAAAAGTGATCTCGCGGAAGTGGTACCGCTGGGTCCCCAAGCGTCCCGGCCCCGTGCCGAGCGGGGAGGCAGCTGTGAGGTCTCGGAGTCTGGGTGGCCTGGGCTCCCCGGTTCCTCGTCTGAGCCCTGCCACCCTGCAGGAGCCTGAGTGGGACAGCCCCGGCCCTCACCCTGATGTGCTGTCCCCAATGACAGGTGCAAAACCGTAGCCCACGCCTCGTCGTCTCTCCAGAGCCCAAGCATCGGAGAGTGATACGGACGTGGGGACACACACTGTCCCCCTGCCGACGGCACCAGGCCGTCGCCCGGGCCACACGCTCGCCAGGGAAGCGGACTGCTCCCCGCCCGGCTCTGTGCGTCCCACCTGCGCTCTGGGGGGAAGGCGGACCCGGGACCAGGACACCGGCCGGAAGCCCCACCCTTCACTCGCACTTTGCCCGCCACCGAGTCCTTCTGCGTTTCGGTACCTCTGGAACATCACGACCACCCGAAACCACCTCTCAGTCTGCTGCCCATCATGACGTCGTAACATTAAGCCTCAACCATGCAAAACAAGTCCAAATAAAAATTACGAGTTCACCAAAAAAGGTAAATAACATTCAACGTGTCTTTCCTCCTCGCCGACGTAAAACCCACACTGGGGCACAAGCAGCCCGCGGCGCCGCCCGCCCTGTCCACATGCTGCTGACCCACACCCGCCTGCACGTAAAGTCCCAAATTCTAACCCCAGTAAATGCCGTTCATAACCAATTTCTACACATACTAAAATGTGTAGTTATTAGGAAAATTAACCTTCCCTTCTAAAGTTCAAATTGTAAGCAGGCCATAATCTTTCAGCAACCTAGAAAATAACTGATAAACCCATCTTCCCGTAAAACCATTAACAGATTCTGCTTTTCTGTCACCAGGGCAATTTATGGAGGCCAATTTTAATCCCACTGCTAACCCACTAACCCCGGGACTCTCTAGAATCGTCCCCAAGTTTACGTTGCTATGGCGAGTACTTTTATGTTCGCAATTCACTTACTGATAGTCATATTTTTTAAGTTGGCTTTAAGAATGAGATCATCTTCCTTGCTTTTCATTTTGAAAAGTAAAAAGCCATTTTTGAAACAAGGAGCCAGTTGAGTGCCTGGGCTGTGCTGTACTCATCACAATCACAGCTATTTAAATGACCCTTGGTGTTACTCAGAGGGACAAATTATCACCACCACGCTAACGGTCACACTAAAGACGTGCAAAGCTTCGGTGTGATGAATCAGAATCTGGTGGGAATATGACCATCAGTGTGAACGATGCTATTTTTTCAAACTGGAGTAAAAGTGTTCTCTCCGTGTCACTGATAACGTCAGCACGCATCATGCATCACCGAAAGCAGCGTCCATTCACACTGCGGAAATTCTCTGAGCGACGGTCAGGCCCATCTTTCTGTGTGGGCCGCACACATGAATGAGTATAAACGTGTTTACATCCTTCCCTAAAACAGGCCAGACGACGTGATTAAAGCTGAACGAGACGGAGTCAACCAGGGAGACTCGGTGGCCTGGGTGACAACACCGCAGCCTCGCAGGACGGTAGAAATGGAGGCAGAACCTTCTGTGATGCTCTGTATCGATGCATTCCTGAGACGAGGCTGAAGAAGCCTTGTCTCAGGAATTAAACACGAGTCCATCCAAAAATGCAAACACGTCCAATACCGTGCAAACAGCAAAGCCTTGAGTGAAAACACCGCAGATCTGCGCCTAGATAATTCCAGACAGCACCACAAAAGTTTCATTAAACTACGAAATAGGATCTGTTCACTGATGAATCCATCCATTAGTGGGGGGAAAAAAAACACACTTTTTTTTTTTAGCTCTGGGTTAAAAACCAGTGGAACGATCAGTTAAGTAAGCAGTGAAGGCTCCTTTCCACCCGCCCACGCATCGGCCTATCTGCGACCGGCAGAAACGTTAGCGGCTCGTGTCAGGCTCTGCGCTACAACGCCACCGGTCAGCATTTAATGTCCAACTACGTCCCACGAAAATTCATTCAGGAACAAGAAAAGGGACACTCGCCCGCTACCCTCGAATATCGACGGAACGAGCCGCTGAGGCCAGGAGCGGCCTCCCCAAACGGCTCGCTGTGCATCCTTCCCTGTGCTGGGTTTCAAAGAACACTCTCGAAAGCTTAAATAAATCAAGGCCTAGCACAGCCCCGAGCCGGCTAGAGCATCTAGGTTAAACAGTGCCATATGGCAAGGACGGACACATGTTGCCCTTTCAGAAACAAAGGGGAAAATTCCTCAACAAACACCCTTTATTTTCACATGGAGTTGAAGACAGGGATGTTCCGGTGTTACTAAATATTGCTAAGTATATATGTGTGTGTGTGTCTGTAAATATACATACATACGTTCTTAATTCCTAGACATTAAGAAAGACTAGTTTTAACAGAGAACCCCAATTTTTTGAGTCTCTCTTTCACAGTGTCCTGAAAGCTAACACCACACACGTCAGCCTATGCTCTCCAACCCAGCAAGAAAATAACAGGACAGCTGGATCCGAGGGCTGAGTGACATCAGCGAATCCCTAGGGTGCAAGAAACGGTGAGAGACACGTCTACCTGCTTCTGAAGGAACAGAACACCAGAGTAACTCTGTCTTGAAAATAAAATATATTGACATCCCATTCTAATTTCAACACTCCGTCGAGGACCTGTCTGACGTCCCAATCGTACATCCTACCCAGCTCTTAAAGCGAATCTGAGAACAGAAGCACTTGATTAAATTCCTCTGAGCAAAAAGAAACACACACACACACACACACACACACACACACACACCACAGCAGAGAAAGAAAATCTACCAGAATGAACACGTTACTTGAAGTAAGCAGCAAAATGTATCTAAACCTGATATAGTTGCTTTTTAAACAATTTACTTTTCCCATTTTCCTGTGTGATGTTTTACTACTTTAAAATATATTTACGTTTGTGTTCTAAAAATAGTCACATGTCTAATTACTCCTGCTTTGTAATTTTCAGTCCCATTTGAAGTGAAGCCTAAACGCCAGATCTTTTTTGGAAAACTACTTTTAAGGACTGTTGAGAGCCACAAAATTACACTTCTTTACAATGCGAATGTATGTCGCTGGAAAACATTTCATTCTCGACATAAATATGACAGCCAACGCTAGATTTGCAAAGAAAAGCTTCAGCTGCTCAAATCACGTCAGCCAGATTCAAGGGACAAAGAGTACACAAACGGACAGTTACAACTGCTAATTTCTCCCGGTCTGGCTCAAATATACTTGACAGACCTTAGCAGACTGCGCGAATCTCACATGCAAGCCACGCTTTCATAGCTCCCGTACGTGTTCCCTTCCCACACTAAGTCACATCCCTAAAATAGTCCTCTGTTTAAAAAAAATTTTAAATAAAGATACTTTTTAAAGAACTGTACGGGACATTCTCCACTCAATGTGAAAGTTTTTTATCTTTGCCATGAGGTCCACTTAATAAATTCCTCATAAACAAATATTTGATGCGATGCCTTTCTTAAAATGGGTTTGTGACAATTTGCCAATATTCCTGAGAACTGTTAAGATATTCATAGCTAGCTGGAGTCCGCTGATAAAGAGGACTCCCCAAAAATCACTCCCCACCTCTGGTGAGAGAATGGGGGAAAGGTGACTTCAGCTTACTCGGGGCAGAGGTCACCCCTCCATCAAGCAGAAGTTTCCCAAACGCAGTGTTTCCTGGGACCAGGGAGGACTGACACCAAGGCAGGATTCTGGAAAACACTGTCACTGTTGTGGCCCCAAAACACAAACCCTTAGCAGGCTGCGGCTGGAGGTGACAGCTCCGGAGGGAGGACAGGTGGAGAGGGGACCACAGTCCCAGGAGTCAGCCCACGCGTCCAGTTAGCGCCAAGCCCCACCCAGGACAGGAGTCCCTAACTGCTGTTCCCCAAAACCCACGGCCACAGGCACACAGCGGCAGCCCCCATGCACGCCTGCCTCCCAGGTGCTCCGGCCCGCCACTTAAATGCACGACACGCACGGAGATGCCCTCCAAACGCCGCCTGGTCAGGCTTCGGAACCCGTGCACATCCCGACACTTGGAAAACGCAAACCCACCCGAGGTGCAGTTTCTAGCCACAGAGGGAGGGTCTGGGAGCCAAACGCTGTAACGTAGTTAGTTCTTCATGTTTACACATTAATAATGCTGGAAGTGAAGGTCAAAGGTGCCATGTGGCGAGCCAGCTGAGGCCACGCCATGTGCTGGGTGCCAGTGTGGCAGAGGAACAGGGAGGGCCACACTGAGGGGCCAGGGCGGCTCCTCCGTGCAGTCCAGGGCCCATGGGTGCTCTCTGGACTATGAGAAGATGAGAGTTCACCACACTCGCCCCACAGCCTCCAGAACTTTCGAGGGGGAGGGATCAGGGCAGCCAGGAGATGCCTTTTGGGAAGAACTAATTGATCGTGTCACAACGGCTCTGTCCAAGTACTAAAATGTATAAACATTTACAGCATGCGAGACGTCTGCTTTAGAAGAAGGAATGTTACGTCTACGTTCAAATATTTATGATGCAGATACCTAATCAAATAAATTTTAACTTTTTTCTGCTTTCTTCCATTAGTTCGATGACTTCTACTTAATCCTATGGAGGAGGTGTCTCCAGCTAACATGTCTATCAAATAGCCAGTTATTTGTTTCCTTCACGTGTAACAGAGACACTTTATTCTGCTAGAAAACTAGTTACATTATAAGCAAAGTGTCATTTTAATTACGTAATCAACACATGCACTTTTCACCAGTGTTGAAAATGGAATGAAATTCAAAATAATGTAACACCCTGAACATTTAAAGTGAGCACACTGTAACGGCAGAGCACACGCGTCCGGACAAGCTCCTTCCTGCTGAACTAATCGGCTTATATTTCAGTTTCCTATTTCTAAAGCATTAAGGTATCATGCAGATGAAACTCTAAACACAACCTCCAGTCCGGCTCACAGCCACTCCCACGAAATTCTTTTTAAAAGATTCCTTCTGGTAAATTACGAATAAAAGAATATACATCCTGAAAAATGAATAAGTAAAAATCCACAACCACCCGGTAAACGGAGTACTGGTTTTTCAAGAACAATCCATGAGTAAACTCTACGTGAATTCCCAGGTCACGATATCGTTTTTCTCTACTTGGGGAGACCGCACGCCATCTTTTCCAGCTCGCCTCGTTTTGAAGTATGCGCGAAAGCAGCCTCCTTTTCCGGTTGCTAAACTCAATCTCAACGTCAGATGCTTCACCTGGGAGACTCCAGTATCTCCGAGTAGGACCAAATAAGGCAAATGCAGGTGAAGTTTAATTTATGGAAGTGGAGACACCGTGCTTTTTAGCACTGACCTGCTTCCGAAGACATCTCTCATTCCATTCACTCCACGTCGGATTCTGGGACAACATCCTGTCCACTTAGAACTGTGAGCCTTCAGACTGACTCATATCTAACCCAGTGAGGCGACTCTAAAGGTTGTTTACAAATAACAATGGAGTTAACGCCAGTTACGTATTCTCAGGCCGTCCGGGTACAGTATCGGTGACACACCCCACAGCTACAGTTCTGCATCCAGTCCCTTTCATACTGGGCCTTTGGGAAAGATGACTCAGACAAACCAAAGCTTTCAGAAATTAAAGCGAGCCAAACTCCTGGCTCTCCATTGTCGCACACGGTACCCACGGAACACACGGGCTGTTTGGTTTCATTTTAGACCGAAGTCCCCACTCCTCCCGGTTAGCGCCACTGCACATCCCCCGGGATTACGATTTGTTTAGAATGCTAATGGGATCTGAAAGTTTCAGTAAATTCAAACCCGGCAAGTTTAAGACGAAGCCCTGCTAATGAAGGAAGAAAACTACCCCACATGCTACGTTTGTATCTTAGCACCTCCAAATTCTAAGGCCATTACCCAAATACTTGAGCCTTGCTCAGAGCTCAGTCTCTCCCAGGGCCCATTCATGATGGCATGGCTGTCTCTTGTGAAACCAAAGATGTCCTCTGCGGTAACTCAACTCTCAGCCCCAGGCGCCCCCACCCCCACCCGACACACACACGCACACACACACACACACACACCAGCTCCCCTCAACTCACTCCAATTCTACCAAGAGGGGAAAAAAATCTGGATTCACGCGGAGGGGCATGTGGCATGTTTAATACTGGCCGTTCTCTGTAAATACAAATAACAGCTATTTCGACGCCACAATCAAAGAATGCAAGAAAAAATGAAGAACAAACAAATGATAAAATGGGCTTTTCACGCGGCCAGGCAAAGTAGCCTATCAAGCGGCATGCACGCCCCATTCCTCACGGCGGCACTTGGCATTCCTCAACCGAAATACTCCAATCATATTAATAGGGCGGCTCGAAAAATAATCTGGAGACTACTGGGGGCCGGGCCACCTCTGCCTCCACTCCGGTCAGTTCAACGGTATTTATTACGCAGCCACAGGGGGGAGGTACTCCAATTCTTAAATCATCTTTAATCAGGATGGGAGGCTTAACGGCAGGTTCACGGGGAAAATGCGCGTTTAAGACCACCGTCTAAAGTTCCTTTTGTGACCTGCATTTAGGTCGGCGCAGTGCGCGGCAAGGGTCCCGCAGCCCTGCCCTTTGTTACGCAGTGGACCCCGCCGGCAGGCCCGGCCCACGCCCACGGGCACCTCCGGGCTTCGGCGGCGGCCTTCTAGCCCCGGCAGGCTCCTCGCCTCCGAGACCGGATCCGGGCCCGCGGCAGGACACACGCCCACGCGCGGCAGCCCCTCGCCCAGCGCCGCCCACCCAAACCCGCGCGGAGCCCCCGGCCCGGGACCGAATCAGGTGTGAACACTTATGTAATCGTCCTGGGGGCCACGCCTCTCCCACCGCCCCACCTCCGCCAGAACAAAGTGAAGTTTAAAATAGAAACCAATTACCTGGCCTGGCCTGCGCCGCGCCTAGGCCCCCGGAGCGCGGTCCTCCGTTCCGCCTGATACACCTCTCAAAGCTGCGGTGACCCTGCCTCTCGGACAGACTCCCCACTGCCAGGCCCCTCCCTGGCTCCCTCGCCAGACCCCAGCTGGACACCTCCCTGCTCCCTGTGCTGGACTCCCCGGCCAGGCCTCCCCACTCCTCAGCGTTCTTACTCCCCCAGTCCCTCGCTCCCTCCCCTGTAGCTCACTCTCCTGTTGGTCCTGCCTGCCTGCAATGGATCTCGCTCTTAGCCAAGTTGGGCCGGGTCCCCGTCTTTCACTTCTTAAGGCCAGTGGGTGACGTCTGCTCCACATGACGGGAGGCGCTCTGCGGGGCCGCAGGCTGGGCTCCCTCCCCCACCACTCCGCCCCGCCCCGCCCACGGCCCGCCCCCAGGAAGCCCAGCAACAAGCGGCCACCGCCCCCGCCCCCGGGGCGGGCAGGTAAATCCCCCTGCCCCGGCCCCCACCTCCCCCGCACGGGGCGCCCCAGGCCCAGCGCCGCACCGCAGGGAGATACAGAAATAGGAATGATTTAATCCAGCGACACCTCCCCGCTGCGGCCCGTTCCTCAATCCCTGAGCTCGCCGGGAGGCGGTGGGGAGGCGGGATCGCGCCCAACTCCGGCTCGGGGGGCGGAAATTGCCCGAGTGGGAGGCGCGAGGCCGGACACCGCCTCGTAACCGAGTTAGGTTCTTGCGGGGGGTGGACCAAGGTCGCCTGGGGTTGCCCACGGGCCCTCGGGCGGACCTCAGTCCGGCCCGGCACGGCCGGCGTGGACAAACCGGGGCGTGAGGCGCTCCCTTGGGTCTCTCAGCAGGGGTCTCGGGGGCGGGAGGGGGCACACGCGGGTCCTTAACGCGCGCGCGGCAGCATCACCGTCTACCCTTGAGTGAGGCAGCACGGCAACTCCAGCAGGGACACAGATGCGGCATGGCCCGGTCTGGTCCACACGCTCCCACACACGCCACTGCCAGTACTCCCAGGGAGCTGGGACCCGAGCAAGCCAGGACGCACCGCGGGGCGGCCTGCGACGCGCGCGCCCGCGAATGCGACCACCGCGTGGAAGCGCGGCCCGCTCCGCACTGCTGCGTCGCTGGGCCGCGGAACTTCCACCGACCGTGAGCGGGTCGCATTCTAGAATCTGCCGTGGACTAAGTATCGACTTCCAGAGAGAAAACAATTTGAAGTTGGAGGGTACGTGCTGCCTTTCACTTTGCTGGAGTTCACGCCAGTTTCAACAAGCCTCGGTCCTGTGCGCGCTGCGCCGGGCGAGGGGGCTCCATCGGCCAGAGCCCAAGCGCTAGGGCGCTCCCGCGCGTGGGGGCGAGATGGGAGGAGCTGACTCCCCAGTCGCCGAGAAAGCAGCATAATCACATCGCTCCTCTCATTTCCCCCTTCTGCAGGTTTCGACTTGAATCCCGAAGCGCCCCTTATGCCCATTCTGCACAGAACACTCGGAGGAGGTAGGGTCTCTATTTGGGCTCCTGCGTGCCCAACTGGCTGCACAGACTCGGAAGAAAGCGTGTCCACGTCTACACACAGCTGTGTAATTCAGGAGCCTGAGGATGCGCGGGGCTGGTGGGACTTAAGTGTGCAGACACATGGGCGCATGCACGCGCGCGCGCACACACACTCACGCCCCAAAGTACCTCCGGGATGGAGAAAGCCGCTACGGATTGGCCAGTACAGCCGTCACTCTCAGTCGGGAGGCAGGGAAACTTTGCAAGGCTGTTTCCTTCTTTTTCGCCCCTCCCTACCGTTTCATTTAATGCTAAAACAACAGCAGAGCTCTAAAAGTTCGCCATCTGCGCGCAGAGCTCGCCCTCTCTAACGAGGGGGGCGTCAGACAATATCCATTTAAATGTATTTTGTGCCTCCACAATGGATGAAAAGGGAAATTAGCAATCCCGAGAGGAGGCGGAGAGGGGGCTCCGAGTAAGGAGAAGGGGGGCATCTGGGAGGGGTGAACGCAGGGTGAAGAGTTGTCCCCAACACCGAAAAGAGACTTCGACCTTTCATTGATCTCGAAACTAGAAAATGTTTTTCACAGGTCAGATCATAACAAACGCCGGTCCTAATCTATGAACTGATTTTATTCTTTAAGCATGCGCCAGCAATGGTGTTTCCTTAAGAAAGAACTGACCTATTTTTGGCTGGAGATAAACGATCATGTTAACAGATGTTAACCTTGTAATCTGTTTTTCCGTAAGCACTTTACATACCCGGGTTTCAGACCTTAAAAATAACATCTTTTCCAAAAAGACCTGACGTCACAGTTCACTCCCTGAAAAATGACTCCCCCTCTCCCGTTTTCTTCCTCTGCAGTGATTTCAAAGACATTAAATCTTATTCACTTTATAAACGCTGATTTGTTCTGCCTCAACTCCCACAGGCTTTTATTTGCATTTCAAATTCCACAGGTTACACCGGGCGCCTTTTCAAAAAATGTAAACCAACAATGAAGCAGCAAATGGCTTTTTGTGCATCTGGCTTAACAAGGCACGAAATGAATATATTTTAAAGGGGGCTGAGCAAGTTGATCTTTGCACACCCGGAGACCAAGTAATTCTTTACCAATAAGCCCAGCGGAATGAGCGAGATACAGACACACGACCCAGGAGCTCCTGGTCTGGTCTGGTCAGCTGCAGGCGCTTGCTAACGCCGATTATAAATGGGGCCGACTTACAGACCCACGTTTTCGGGTAAAAGGCTGGGTCTCTCTGGTCCCTAAATGCAGGGTCCGCTGGCTTCCCAGTCCGCTAGGGCTGATTGTCACTGCACACCAACCTTCCTCCTCCCATAAACCGCTGCTTTAAATACCCAACTCGGATGGCTTTTAGCAAACTTATCCATACAAAGTTTCTTTAAAAACTTGAGGCGGTTTAATCTAAATAGCAATCGTAACTATTCGGAACGTTAGTTCTCCCTGGAAATGGCAGACGAGGGGCTTTTCCAACCCCCCCATCTCACCCCACCCCACCCACCCACCCCCCGCAACAAACACCCCACAGCATTCTATTCTTGTATATACCGGGTATATATCGTAGTCAATACCTCCCTACCCCACACCAGCCCCGCCCCCAGCCAGACTGGATGCCTCTCCAGAGTCCAGGCCACCCGAACCCCTCTCCCCACCTCTCAGGTCTTTGGGGGAGCCCTCGCCCCCCCTCCCGCCCTAAGTTCCTTGGCTCTCACTTCTTGAATGCTGGTCACTCGCCGCTCCCAGCTGATGAATGGTAGCCAGGAGGGGAGGACAAACGCTTGCCCCGCCCCCTCACGCTCAAACACGTCCCCGAGGCAGCAGCGCTCAGTGCCCACGGCATCGATCCCATCAGCCGAACCCTTAATAATTGAAGCGGCTCCTCGGGCCCACAGCCCCATCACCCACCTGCATTAGCCGGAGCGTTTTACTTTAAAGTAAGGCAATTTGCTCTTTGTCTCCTAATGGATGCAGAGCGCATCCGAGCTCCCCTCCTCCCGCGTCGCCTTTGACGAAGTGTACAAAGCCAGAGCCTCTTCCGCGCTCCCACCCCGGCCCCCACCCCGCCCCTCCACTGCGGTAAAA
>NW_024340849.1:1700320-1707889 GCF_902729225.1 Pteropus medius | reverse complement strand
CAGGGAAAGCCCGGCCCCCTCCCCGCGCCCCGCAGCCCCTCCCCGGCGCCCCCCACCCGCGGCGCACGCCGCGGTCCTTGGCGCCGCGCCCCCGCCCCCCGCGAGCCCGGGGGCCCCCCCCACCGTGGCCCCTACCTAGGCGGGGAGGCGGCGGTCGGGGTAGGAGGACGCGCACGCCCCGCGCCTCTGAAGGTGAAGCCGAGCGCCCGAGGCGCGGAGCCGAGCGCAGCACTAGACCGACCGCGCCAGCTGCGCCCGGGCGCGGGGGACGCGCGAGGGCGCGCGGGGCCCGCCACGCGCCGGGTCCCCTCCCCGCGCCGCCCGCGCGCGCCCCGGACGCGGCCGCCCAGCGGGGACCCCGGCGCCGACCGGGCTCGGGGGGCTTCGCGGCGCGGGGCGGGGGCCGGGCCCGCGCGGCCCGGCGCAGGCCCGAGGCTTCCCCCAGCCCGGGAATGGTCTGCCCTGTAGGAAACGCACACGCTCCACCATTGTCTCATCGGCACAAAGTTCGGCCACACTGCGGGGAAAGTCTGGAGGCTCGCGATGACTCAGACGCAGCTCCCTCCTCCCCTAATAGCGCCGGGTCACGGGCCCAGCGCCCGGCTGTCGCCCCTTCCTCTCAAGGACTCCGCCGCCGCAGCTGCAGTTTCGCGAAGCTGTCCACCCGCACACACGGACCCGCACACACGCACGCATCCAGACGCACAGACGTTTCGGGGATGCGTTCTCAGCAGACTGAGGCACCTGAGCACGGAGCCTCGGATCCGGAGAGATTTGTGGGGCTCCTTCCGGGGATCCCGGTGCGTGTGCATTACACACGGCCTTGGGGGGGGCGGTCACTGAATTTCCCGGCAAATGCGTTTGGGGGTCCTCAGACGCAGAGCAGGACTAGGCTGAGTCCTGAATCAAGATCAAGCGTCCCTCCGGAACGACTTCAGAACACGGATTCTGTCGCATGGCGATGCAAACATGGCTTGTTTATTTTATCCTTGAAAAGTTCAACTCTAATTTTTTTTGTTTTCCAAACTCCATTTCTTCACCGTACTTAGTTTTAGTTGCAGTAAGTTGAGTCTGGGAACGGAAATCTCAATTTGATTCCTCAAAGCATTAATGGTATGGGGGGGCAGAGACGGAGGAGGAGGAGGAGGAGGAGGTAGGGGAGGGCTGGGGGCGAGCGGGGCGCCTGCTTTGGGCGACGGCGCAGCCCCGGAGCCATGGCCCGCGGCGGATGCGCGGCGGCCGCCCCCACCGGCCACACGCTGCTCTCCACTCCGGATAACTCCGCAGCGGCGACGGACCCCGTCCAGGACACCGCCGTCGCCCGCTCCGCCAGCCACGCTGCAGGCCAGGCGTTGCCTTCCGCGGTGGCGTTTCTCGGAGCCTCACGTTCGCCCGCGCTCGCTGCAGCTGCAGCTCGGGGCCTCTCCAGCTTAGGGCATTTGCAGCAGAAACTATTACCCACAGCTCGAAGGGAGGAGCTCGTGCTGCAGAGCCGGACTCTGAGACGCGGGCCATTCTGCATGCGGGTGTGTGTGTGTGGGGGGGAGGTGCGCGCGCCCCAGTGCCAGTCGAGTGAGGGGGAGCAGGGAGGCCCAGGGGAGGCAGGAGGGCCGAGACCCTTTGCAGAAAGATCCGGAATCCTAACGCGTGAGCTCCTTGTGATGGATGACCCGCCCCGCTTTGGAGCAGGCGTGGTAAGGGTCGTCGAGAATTGTTGGCGCTTTTCTGCATGAACGCCTACGTGGGCTGAATTCTTGGACAATCACATTTAAGTCTGATTCACAGAAAAGTATCAAAGTGCCCACAATTCATTACAATACACATTACAACTGCACAAATAAAAGTATCCTCCAAATTAACTAATTACAATAATATAAATGGCATAGATAGACATGTATTATCACATATACATCATCCGCAAAGAGATTAAATTTGCATACTTGAAATTTTAATTTTTGTGTGTGTATATTTTTGAGGGTATGAGTTGATGGTAGAACTCTACACTCATCTACATCCGTGGGTCTATTGAAAACTACAGTATTTCACTAATATCTTCCATGTGTTGAAAATTGACAAGTTAGACCAACTGATGGTGAGCAAAACTTCTAAACTCCTCCTCATAAAATTGTGGTCGGCTGGACCCGCCTCCTTTCAGGAGCCCGAGTAGCACCCACATGCGATGGCACTCAGGGCCCGCCTCTTCCGCAGTGACATTGTTCTCTTAAAAGGTTCCTTTTCTTACGGTTTTCTCCACCATGTGTGCAGACTCTGAGGACGTAATTTGAGAAAGGGGTAAGAATTACTTTCTGGAAAATGGCAGCCCGAGAGCCAGCGAGGTTTTGCTGCCAGGGAGGGTGCCTGGCATGACAGGCGATCTGTGTCAAGCAGTATTTGTACACAAAGTCACCAGTCGTTCACTGGCCGACGCACCATTAGTAGCTCGTTCCAGGGAAAATCTGGTATAAAAACAAAATTTGCGATGAGAGTTGGCTAATATTCCTTAGCATGTTTAACGTCGCCAACATTTCAACCGTTTAAAAATCTTCAGACATGTAAAGTAGCCATTAAAGATTAAAGGCACTGTTTCTGTACAAATGACAGATTCCAGAAAGTCCCCAGAGGGTCTTCTATTTCGAAATGTTTAGGTAAATTATAACATTTGGGCAGAGAAAAATCAGCGCCGTTAATGGATTAATGGTCGGCTACGTAGATGGCTATTTATTATTGTATAACAATAATTCCGGTCCACGAGCACGTGTGTCCCCTGTTACTGTCTCGTGAATCCTTCACACAGCATTTGCGACTCTGCTCCTCCAAGCTAACAAACACGGCGTTTTGGTGAAACGGTGTTGGATGGCTTGTTGGCACGCTGGGCGGACGCTGCGGGGAAGGTTCTCGAGGCACCCCGTTAAGGAAAAGGAATTATATGAAACAAACAAAAAGACTACCCACCCACGCGAGGCCTGTTCTGTCAGAAACCTGGAAGTGAAACTTTCGAAACTCTGCTATGCAACTCAAGACAAAGTAAAGCCCGTTTATTAAATATGCATGCGCAAAAACGTAAGTGCACTACTTATTAGTAAATATTTAATGCTAAATCTATCTCTGTAGGAATTTATTACGATTTTCTAAATTACATCTGAGAAAGGAGAATGACATTATGTGTCTAAGTCTAGGAGTAAGCGTTGGCTCTCCAAACTAACAAATTTACAGATTTCAGAGTGGATTGTGGATGAATTCGAGCTAAATGGTCAGGTTTTTCTAGGGGGAGAATTGTTAGGAGCAGTCCAGCTGCCAACAGCCTTTCTGTTGAGAGTAGGTAACTGCTTCATGAGTAAATGGAAATTGGCTATTTACTTCATCACCGGTGGTTTCAAAAATATTACCCCAATCCTGACGTGCCGTTCTTTCCTAAAATCTTTCCTTTCCACAGAACTTGAGAACTCTGAGAATACGCTGTACGGAGATGAAGGGCCTGGGCATGAGTAGCAGGGTGCAATTTAATACATGGCAATCCCCTGCAAGGCCCGCAGACGATGTCGTGATCATGTTTTAAGAAGTCTCCACAAAATGGTTTCAGACCCTTTGAATCTGAAAGTAACTAACGCTATCTTCATTCTCGGTGTAGGACACTGTCTCAGTTCGGTGTCTTCAATTTTGATCTCTTGAAGAGGACGAATATTCTGGTAATGAACTAGGCAACATACATTTTTTATAAACACAAACACACCGCTAATGCGATCTACGCCCAGAGTTTACCATGTTTACGCAAGGCTAACAGGCTCGCTGAGCAGCTTTCTCCTGTGCGGGGTAATTTAAGGTCAAGTTGGCTGAGCGTTAGGCTTCCTTAGTCATAGAGGAGACCTGCAGGCTGTTGGAAAGACCTTTATGATGATGTCTTCCTCTCTCCACCGTGTCCAAGTCTGAAGGCACCTCCGACAGGTAACCACACCTGAATTTTTAGACCGTTTAATAACCAGCCAAGCACCTCTTTGAGATCCTATGCGACATGTACTCATGTGTGCCATAGAGAGAGTCCTCACGGCAGAAAACCGAACCGCTTTCCGGGAAAGCAGCGTTTTTGACACTCTGTGCTTGTTTTCTGTTCAGAGAAAACCTTCTCGACAACCCTCACTGCCTCCCTTAGGGAAAACACATTCTCTTTTCCCATGGGTCGTGCACACATTTAGGTTAACAGCAAAGATATCACCGAGTTAGTGCAGCTTTGCGACGGAGGCGTAAGGGGTGTAGCAAATATACTAGCAGTGTGCTGTAATATGTGGATGGAGAGATGTCTGCGATATTAATGGATGAAGTGGCCGGATGCGTATCCAGCTATTCAGTATTGTATAGCACTGATCCCGGTTCACGCGTGAAGCGGAGGGACGAGATCCCCCCGTTTGGGGGTCGCAGGCGCACCTCGTCGCCCCTTGAGGTCCGGGCAGCTGCGTCGGGCCTTCGCGGCAGGCGGAGGGGCCCTCACGTCTGTGAATTTTAACTGGAGTGAGAAACTCTTCGCGACGCCGGCCACGGCGTAAGGCAGCGCAGACTCCGCTGGCGTGTGCGCTCGCCGCGGTCCCGAGGGAGGAGGACGCAGCGCGGAAGGCGTTTAAGGAGGGACGATTCGGCACGGAGCCCCATGTCACAGGTCTCCCGTGGCGGGGGCGGGGCTGTTTTTCTCATACCTTTTCTTATAATCCTACAGTCTGCGAATTCCTTACCCCACAGGTCGTACCCTAACACCCCACCTTCTCGCAACAGCAAACCCACTGACGCGTGCTGCCCCGAGTCTCGCTGTGTTTCACCGGGCTTAACAGGGTCCATGCCACGGACGAGTCAACGCTAAGTTTTCTAAGAGAACTGAAAACAAAATCTGGGAACCAGCAGAATCTCGTCCCCGTGAGCAGGCAGGACATGCTCCGAGGCCTTCGTGTGAGGTCGCACTCGACCCGTCACGCGATGCCGTCTGAAGGACGCGAGCATTTGGCATTTGGAGGGCCGAGGGCGTTAGAAACAGAGCAGTAGTAGAAAGAAGTGGCCGGGGTACGGTGAGTGGTTGTCGTAAGGAGTCGGGGCATTTTGTTGACGAGGGAGGCTATGCACATTTTTATTGGCGAATTCCTTATTGCAGTATAATATACATAACATAAAACTTATATTTTCAGCATGTTAGGCACGCAGTTCGGCAGTGTCACGTGCACTCGCGGTGCGGTGCAACCCCCGCCACACCCATCTCCCACCTCCTTCCGCCTCGTGAAACTGAAACTCAGACCAGGAAACATGTCCACGGCCCCTCCCCGCCCCCACCCCCGCGACTACCCTCCTCCGCCTAACTCCATGAACCTGAATGCTCTGCGGACCTCATCTAAGTGGCATCGCACAGTACATGTCCTTTTGTGGCTGCTTATTTCAATCGGCAGAATGTCTTCAGAGTTCATCCCTGCTCGTTCTAGCTAGGTCAGTTTGGCCTTGAAGAAATAGATAACGGACTCAACAACTTTGCCGAATAAATCGATGAAGGAGGTCACTCTCATCTCAACAGCAAGCCTCAAGAATTTTTCTTTTACCTAAAATGATCTCGTTATCTGGCTGTCTCTACTGGGCTTTGCCTCCTTAAAACTCAGAAGAAATACAAAAGAAACCCACGTTCTTCCCAAATGGAGGCCACTGCAGCCGCACCTGCAGGGGGCAAACAGAGGCAGGTACCAGGTGAATACCCTCAGGCTGTCGTTTTCAGAACTTATTCCTGACGTATAACCAGACTCTCCACCTCCCAAAAATGGAAAAAAAGTCTTAAAAAAAATCAGAAAATTAAAAATCGAAATCAACAGAAAGAAACCAAGAAGTGGGTGCTCCTCAAACGGGTTAATTAATACGGCCTGGCCCTGAGGTGACCCCAAGCTTCTGGCCCCAAGGAAAACCTTGGGTTTGGGGAATTTATCTTCCTGGGGACTGAACTAGGACAAAATGGAATTTCTGAAAGAGAGACAGTTTGAGCTCTCACTGAGTCACTGCAGGGCACAGTTTTGTGTGCGTGTGGCTTTCATCGCGGCGTAGTGGGGAACGTAGGAAAGGAACAGCAGATTGCTACAGCATTTTACGGAATGATTTTTTTTTACTGTTTCACATAGGTGGTCATCATGTAAAGCCCATGATGACAAAAGTTTAACAGAATTGTAAAATCCTAATTATTCCTATCTGCATTCATTCATTCATTCATTCATTCCACGTTGACTGCTCCAAGCCAGGCACTAGATTAAGAACTAATTTTAAAAGTAATACTACATGCTTCCTACGTGGGAAACGTTCATGAGAGTTTACATGTTATGTCTTTGACCTCACAATGACCCCACGAGGAAGAGGACACCATGTTACAGATGCTGAAGGACAAGCTCCATGTCCACCATCCCGGCCGGCACAGGGACGGGCGTGAAGCCAGCAGCCCTGGGCGCAGCCCCCTGGGCCGCGCCACTAGGCCGGACCGCCATTGCCTCTCTCATCTTAGAGATAATTCCGCAGATGCACAAAGCCAAATCTGTGTTCACTCGTAACAGTTTTAGGATCTTGTCACGAACTCTCGTGTCCAGTTCTCATTCCGTTTGTCGTTGTTTCGCACGTGTTAAGTCACGTGTTGCATCCTCTGACTCACACCGTTCGTGTCAACCAGGTTGGCCTCCGTCACTAACCAGGAAGCTTTGTTAGTCTCCTGTCCCCAAAATGTGTGTGACATGTTTGTGCAGGGACACCTGCTTACTGGGGAACAGAAAATCTCTCTGAAAATCTTTCCTTCTGAACTGTTTTTAAAAAGATTTGAACTGATTTTTAAAAATACATAAAATAGGAAAAAGATAGCACAAGCAGTGGGAGGGATCAGTCAGGAAAAACAAGAGTAGAAAAATAATGACATCAGGGGCACGACACGCTCCCCCGGGTTACGATAAGCAGGTGTGGCTGCTCGTCTCTGGTGCTGTTAGAGCTGCCGACTTTCCCTCTGAGCGTCTTAGCAGCCAAACCGAAGAGAGAAACAGCATCTCGACAAGATCTGCGCTTTCTATGAAAGGAGACCTGCGTTCTTTTACAGAAAAACATTATGTCCTAGTACTGATATCTTAGCGAAAGCTCTCCTACAATGTCTCAAAAAGAAGAGACTGTGGAACGTAATGGACTATATTCCAAACAAAACTTTTACCAAACAAAAATATTCCCTGTTCCTCGCTGTAGTCTGGAGGCAAAACTACCAACCTACAATGTAGTAAGACTTTACATCGGCTACCTTATATGCGAAGTGGGGAAACGCAAAGTCACAATTGTTTTAATAGTGTATTTGTTTAGACAAACGCAGTTTTTTTTTCTTAATATGCAAGTTCACCCTTGCCATACAGTTGCTGATGTAATAAATATCACAAAGTTACATGTCAGTTTATTACATTGTTTTAACATAGGTATAGGCTTTAGAAACGTAACTTAGCCTACGGCCACGCCACCCTGAACACGCCCGATCCCATCTGAGCTCGGAAGCTAAGCAGAGTTGGGCCTGGTTAGTACTTGGATGGGAGACCACCTAGGAAG
>NW_024340849.1:1670304-1699874 GCF_902729225.1 Pteropus medius | reverse complement strand
TTACTCTCCCCCCCACACACACATTTATTATTATTTTTTAATTGCACTCAAGTTTATCCAATTGTCTATTTGGGACTTCACCTAAGTGGAGCAGGAAGTCACTTTTAGACAAACCGATGACATTTTAATTCTAGGTCTTGTATTCTTTAGGAAATATTACTGAAACATGATTTTACTAATATTTAAAAGAGTAAAATCATTTCTTTGGAACAATACACAAGGCCAGTTTGAAGAAGCCGCGTTTGAGCAGGGCGACATAGATGACCACAGATAACATAGATCACGTTGAGCTGCTCTTAAGTTTTCAAAACCGGGAAATTTTGTCTTATTTTTAAAGGCAGCAATGCGCTCACATGTACCCCGATCGAGAAACTTTTGATCGAACGTTCTTTCAGTCTTCTGTAGCACAAAAAGGACTTCTGAAGCCGAGCTGTGCTCTTGAAGGCCCTCCACCGTCATTTCGGTGGAACGAAGCCTTTCTCTTCGTCTACCGCACGTTTCCCCCCCCACCCCCGCTGTGCACAATTACAGAGAAGGTAATGGTGCACACAGCCCCCCCATTCCACCCCACTCAGGTCTGGATCGACCAAAGGGAGCGCACGCCGGACATCTGTACAGGGGGCCGGAAGGAGTTGGTCACTGGATGCTCTGGGAAAACATGGAGAAGCCAAGCAAACCACAACGTTTGCTCTGTGAACACGGCAACTCTTTCCGCCCCGTGATGAAAGTGCATCTTAATCAGTCGTGTCCGCATCTCAATGGAGCCATAAAAGCCACACGACTGCTCCTCTCGTGTGCGCGTGTGTGTGTGTGTGTGTGTGTGTGTGTAGAAGCCACAGATACGAAAGCACAATGAATTAGAGTGATTATAAGTCAAAAAATAACAAACCAAGAAAACGAGTGCATTAACTACGAAGTGTCAGATCTTCCAGGGACTAAGGCACAGTGGTGTGTGTCCGTGTGTCCCCACACCGGCTGTGATCGGAACCGATGAGCACTGTGTCCCTTCTGAGAGCAGAGGGTTGTCCCGTGGAGTTATAACAGTTGCACATACTAGTGCTTTTCTCGCTTATTTTATTTGAGTTCTGCTCACAACACAGCGTGAAACGGCTCAGAATTATTGACTCCATTTAAAAATTTTCAACCCAGAGCCAAGTCGTTATGTTTCCTGGTGGTTCAGTCAATGAGAAGCAGAATCACTCCGCATTCACGTAATGTTTTTAAGCCTTGTGCATCCAGGACCACAGTTCTTGAAATCCCTTTGCCCCACGTATAGCAAGAAGGCGTTTTCCTCCTGGCTGTGTGAGTTGGCTCTATTATGACATTTTAAGGCACCTGGCCGCCACCAAAGCCTTTTAAACAGGAGAAGGACATGATCCGATAAGTGTTTAAAGAGTCTGGTGGCAGAGGAATCCCTTATGAGGCGAGACGCCCCGAGCCCACAGATCAGGGCCTCTGGTGGGGGGAAGGGGGCTCCGAAGGGGGCAGATGACCCAGGGGAGGCGGGGAGATGGCAGCGCTGCATGGCGGTCAGCAAGAAGCTCACCCAAGAGAAAGAAGTGGCCAGGCGACACCGCAGCACGTCCAGCGGGCCCGTGACAGGCCGTGAGGGACCTCGCAAGAGGAGCTTTGGAGGACCAGCTGGGGCGGTGGTGGGGAAGGGTGACGAGTAGACCAGCCCATGCGCCGGCCCCAGCCTGCAGGGGCGTCAGGGCCCGGGCAGAGGTCTTTCTGTCACTGCCGTCTATCTGAAGCTGCGAGAGGTGTGGGCTTGTTTATCGTGGAGGCAAAGGTGTCGGCAGAAATGAGGAAGACGGAAGATTCTGGGCAATGGCAGCCAGGCCTCTGCGGCAGCTCTGGGGCCACCCCCCACCTCGCCTGTTTCTGCACCGGCTGCTGGAGCCACCTGCCCAGCCCCAACCTACACCCCCAGGCGTGCTCAGGGAGCTGGGTCGGGAGCGTTTAGGGAACGAGCGCCCCTGGCCCTGCGGCTGAGGCCCGTTCTCAGTGCCCGGAAGTCAGACCTTCCGACCTTGGCCCTGTCGCCGGACCAGACCGTCCCAGCCCTCCGGTCGCTCTGGGCCAAGCCCCGTCTAGACGCTGGTTCCAGACATTAGAGCTTGCTTCGTGCTGCCACCCCACTCATGCGGTCCCCCCAAATGTGCCGTGAGAACTCGCTACTTTCTCTCACCAAGCTTGCCCGGTCTCGGGGCCTGGCATTCTTCTTCTGAGCCCCAGACGAAAGGACATTGGAACTAAAAGTCCGTTTAAGAAGAGAAGAGTTAGGAGAAAGAGGCGGGGACAGAGCAGGAAAACGTGGTCGGTAAGTGTCGCTGTGACAAACCCTCTAGAATAACGATCTCCCCAAACCTCCAGACCGATGGAGACCGGAAAACACGGTGAGATTGGGGTTCGCGTGGGGTGGGAGATGGAGAAGTTTATCGATACTGGCTATTGACAGAAAGGAAGTTTCGATACATGTGTTCAAAAGGTTTGAGTAACAACTAGGAAAGAAATCGGAAGGAAAATTCGTAAAAAAATGAACGAAAACATGGAGAAAGCGGTAAATAGAAAATACACAATGTACAAGGCGTTAAAACATATTAGGAATAAAGGCAAATGAGCGTGAGGCCCTAAGATCAAGTTTAAAATCTAGGTACGTGCCGGTCATAAAAGACGACCTTGAACCGAGACGAGAAGGTTAAATGCACATCAGGGAATGTTAACGAAATAAATTAAATGTAATAATAGAAACAACAGGGAAGACACCAGGTGTTCGTGTGAAAAGAAAGAAACGGGACTCGTCGAACTGGTACGAGTAAGGTCAGCGTCGTGGGCTTTGATATACTGAACGCTGCAGCTTCGAAACATATCAAGCAAACGCTGATAAATACCAAGATGACAGGCGAACCATCAGTTATGTTAGGGGACCTGCACATCTTCCAGAAACCTCAGGTTAAGTAAACAATAACAATTATGAATAACGCAATAAATAATCAATAGGCCGAGCTATTAAAAAAAACTATAGCCAATGAAGAGTGAGTAAGCCTCTGCAAACAGGTAGAAACAGTCATTGTGGGGGAAAAAAAAAACCCCACAAAGGACTACTGATAACTTCCAAAGTGCAGAACTCCCACAGGCATTATTCTGAGCCACAGTGTAAACCACTAGAGATGAACGATGCTGTACAAAGACAGCCGACCATCTGCTGGACAAAAGGACAGAAGAATATACAATGGAAGAAAAATTTTAAGTTGTCTCATAAACTACAAATTTAAAGATTTTAAGAGAAAAGTTTGAAGTATAAACTTTCCAGATCCAAATTAGCCTGACCATTTAAAAAATATGACTGTCGAAGAAACCGCCTTTCTGTCGGTACAGAAATTGCAGGTGTGTTGCTGGCCGGGGCAGGCTCCCACCCTTACTTCCTGTTGAGAGGAATTAGGCGCATTCTCTCACCCAAGCATCTACCGTGACGCTCCAAGTTCAAACACTGACAAGTATTCATTTAACCTTTCTGGGTGTTCCAGTCTCCCCAGAGTAGTTCACGGACGTGAAAATACTCTCTGAGTGTCAGTGTGCGTCTGGATTAGCCGTTATCACTTTATGAGGCTGTGAGCAGAGACGTGGAAAGAACAGGACATTTTTCTGGAAGGACGCAGTGTGGAAGAGAAAGATATCAAAAATATCAAGTTGGAATGAACCCAAGATCACCCCATTTCAACTGCACGGATGCCGTCGGTCTGTCAGTGGGAGGTCAAGAATAGTGCACTCATGGGTTCTAGAAAAGCTAGGATTCCAAGTAAGACACTGATTAATTAGCATAAGGTTTTTTACATTCTTTTTTCAATCCCCTAGATTTATTACAAGGGATATAAGTCGTGTATAACAGCTGTAGTATGAGTCCTACCTCAGACGCACATTCTCTCTCTGTAGCATTTTCCCAGAAAATGACGGGATCTCCCCCTGAACGAATGATGGCGGAACAATTGGGTGTGTGCATTCAAGAGCGAGGCTGGATCCCAACTCACAAGTTACCCCAGATCAACTCAGAAGCGATCGTAGACCTAAATGTATGTGCCCAAACCATAAAACTCTCGGGAAGAAACAAGTCGTAAATCGTCATGAACTTGGGCGAGGCAAAGCTTCCTTAGGTACAACAGCGAAAGCAGAAAGCAAACCGATAAATGTGACCCGATCTAAATGAAAAACTTTTGTGTCTCAAGGGACACTATCGGAAACTGAAAAGAACTCAGAGAACAGGAGGAAATATTTGCAAATCGTGTATCATATCTGATACACGCATCTGGTGTATATAAAGAACTCTTACAACTCGACAATTTAAAAACAAATAACTGATTTTAAAAACGGGCAAAGAACTTGACTAGATATCTCTCCGAAGAAGATGTGCAAATGGCCAATAAGCCCATGAATAGATGCTCAACATCATTCGACATTAGGGAAATGCAAACCCAAACCACAGTAAGATACCATGTCATCCCCACTCGGGTGGCTAGAATCGAAAGGCAGATAGTCACAGTAGGTGTTGGCAAGGATGCGGTGACCTCCGTACACGTCACTGGTAGAAGTGTAAGATGGTGCGGCCACTCTGGGAAACAGGCACTTTCTCAAGAGGCTAAACATAGAGCTACCATGTGACGCAGAAATCTCACTCCTAGATAAACACCCGAGAGAAATGAAAACACATGTCCACACAAAGACATCCCTGCGCGCTGCAGCGTCGTTGTTCATGATAACCTTCCCGACGGGCCCCCGCTGGGGAGCAGGCAGACCACGTGTGTCTGTGCACGCAGTGGAGGGCCACCCAGCCAGCGGGACAATGCCCCTTCCTAGATGTCACATGACATCGAGTCATTTTTTCTCAAGTCTGCCCAACTCCCCCCACCCCCGCCCCCCAGGCCTTCTGGTCATTTAAAGAAGGGCCGATGTCACAGCCGTGAGGAGCGCCAGCACGGCATCTGGAGGAGAGAAGTGAAAGGAATGAATGGCTTCTTGCCCTGACTTTGGCATGACTAGCTGTGTGACCCTTGGCGGGTGACTTAACTTCTCTGTGCTTTCGATAGCTCATCTGAAAAATGAGAGGCCGGAGCTAAATAAATCCTCCATTGGAATTCTGCGATTCAGATTCAAAATGGCCTATGTAAACATAAACATAATTATGAAAACAAAACATGTCGTACTCATTTATTTTTAAAAATACACAACAGAGCGTGAATCGTGGCTGTCCTGTGCGTTTTATTTTTACCCCTCTTTCTCACTCCTTCCAAGACACGAGCATATTTAATTTTATGCTTCGAAAATATTTTCGTGTGTTGTATTGCATAGGTTAAAATGTGACAACTTGACTGGAATACAAGTCTGTCAAATCTACAAATACAGAGGCAAGACATTTGTAATTTTCTAGCAACGCATGGAGATATTCGAACCCCCTCAGTGTTTTTAAAGTTGGAATTCTACTCAGAATCGTCCTCTTCATTGAAACCTGTTCTTGGCTTTCAGACCGAAGGCCGGCGTCGGCCCGTGGCTGCATAGCGCGCTCGCCCGGGCTCCGGGGAGTCACAGACACTGCGCCAGAAGGGGCGGCCTCCTGTCCTGATAAAAAGGAACCGTCAGGAAAAATACTCAGTCCTGCAGTGTCATCCACGACACTCGCTCACACTGATGACCAGGCAAAAGCTGTGGCAATATACACGCGGTAATGTTCCCATGATGGAAATAATAAAACGGTGGATGCGCCCTTGCAGTTCGGATTTCTAAACCCGAAAATTATGGTCCGCGAGGAGCAGAGAGCGCTTTAACTCAGTGGAAGGCGTTTTCTGCAAGTGTTTTTACTGTGTGCATCTATCTCTGAGAGCCTGAAACACAGTTCGGGCGTTTTAAGAAGTGAATGAAAAGGTAGTTGAAGGTCTCAAAATGGTTAAATAGGACAGTGCCAGGGCAGGAGGAGGGGGTGGGGGACATGGAACATGGCCCGGATGTGCCTCCGTGTTTGCTTATTAGGACCGACCACTGATCCGGCGTTCCTAGCGGACCTCAGAACGCGGCAGGCCATGGGGCCACAAGCGGCTTCTCCTCCTGGCGATAAACAGCCCAGCACCACGAACAGGCCGGGGATAAACAGGGCTCCCTGTGACGGGTGCGGTTACAGTCGCTGCTCTGAAGACGTCCTTGTCGCCGCCGCTGATTATTCCTGCAACTGGGAACACACAGAGGAGGGGGGAGAACGGGGGGAGGGGGAGACTGCTCGTGGGATGCAGCAGCGCCCCGTTTTCGCCCGGCCCCCCTCATTCTTTGTTATTTAAATATCCTGTTGGGTAAGTACAAAGACAGGAAGTGAGTCCTCCAGATCCTTCCAGCAACAGCAGTGAGTTTCTATAAGCAGAGGTGCCCGCGTTTGGGGCGTTCGCATATATCCAGCTTTCTGAAAATGCTAAAAAGCACGACATTTTCTCTGGGAAAAACATGCTCAAGATTTGAAAAAGCCCCGACAGCGCGGCGTAAACAGCCCCCAGTGAATAACTCGCGCGGCCCAGTGACAGCCGACTCGAATTCTTCAGCTCTGTGCTTGATCCGTGTCTCTTCCAAAACACTAAAATCTTGTCTTCGACGGTGAGAGAGAGAGAGGACTGCGCGAGCGACACCCACTGCCCCGCGCGCTGTCCGGGCCGGGCCGGGGGCGCGCGCGGGGACAGGGGGACAGCGGCGCGCGCGCCCCATCGCCATGCACTCGGTCGGACGTGGGACTGAGACTGGCCCTCTGCGCCTGTTCCTGGACCGGGGCGCGTAACAGAATCGCGTGCCGCCGCCAGGGCCCGGCCCCTCCGTGCGCGCGCGCGCGCGCGTGGTGGCCGCGGAGATGCGGCTTGCTGGCGCGCAGGGACACTGCCGCCCCCCGCCGTCCCGGAGGACGCCCGGGCGCGCACGCAGGAAGTGGACAGGAGCCCCAAGGAGCCCTGCGCCGAGGCGTCGCGCCGGCCGCGCGCTCGCCCCGCTCCCCGCCCCTCCGCCGCGCGCCGGGCACCGAGGTTCCATTTTCTGCCAGCGACGAGCTGCAGCCACCCGCACCCCACCATCACCCCTGCGGCTGAGCCCCCTCCGCTCACGCAGGAGGCAACCGAAGCCTGAACACACGGAACACGTTGTCTTTAAAGTTTCTCTTGGAAAGATCACGAAGTCCTGATGACATTTGAAAGAACATAAAAAAAATCAAATGTGGGGGGCGGGGATTTTGCTGTGTTTTGCTGTCGTGTTTTCAGATGGACGATTTGCACTGAGCACATAATCAGTTTGTTGACAACCTTTCCTCGAGACCTGCTACATTTTAAGTCATTGTAAGAGTTCGAAAATAGACACAAATGTACTATTTCAACACGAAATCAACAACCACCTAATTTCTGGTCACTGGTTCGGCTTTGTTTTTCCTTTGCTGTTCTTGTTACAGTGTTGGAGGGTGGTTATTTTGAAAGCTGTGTGCACACTTCCGAGCAAACCATTTCAAATAGCTATTGGTATGAAACTTAATAAGCTTAAGGAGGGCATCGCCAGGCATTTGGGTCGCAAGTCGCCCACCCCTCTCAAGTGGCATTAGCGGGTCCCAGCTTTAAAAGCTTAATGAATGAGCACGTAATGCTCAGTAGGCAGTCTTGATAGAAACTACAGTTGGGCCCAAAAGATAGCTTATTATTTTTTTTTTTTTTGATCTGCTGATTTCTCAGAATTGGGTAAACTTGCTGGTCATATTGATTTATGCTAGAATCACTTGAAAACATCATTTGACTAGCTGTTTTAGGTATCCAAGCTTGATCTCTGTTCTGTGTGTTCTCAAACACTGAAAACAAACAAACAAACAAATCAATGGTCCTTTGGCCACCGGAAGCTTTACCTTGATTTCACTTTTACGATATGAAAGTGCAGATACACACCACAACGCTCTGTTTATCTACATATGTATGGATATGACATTTATGCTGATAATGGGATTTTAATAACTGTCTTTTGGTCATGATTCTACTTTGGTTACAATTCGTTCTAGGATTCTCACCCTTAGTCTTAATCTGATGGCAAATTGGTTCCTCAAGTACTACTTAATGGTCTCTCGGTTTGATACAGAAACTGTTCTTATTTTCACTGGAGAGCCTTGCAACAGAACGGTAGTTTATCTCTAGATCTGTCAGACGCCCCAGGGAAATAATAGCTCCTGACATTTGTAGAGTTAAAATATAGGATTAACGATCAGCTTTTAATATGCAAAGTAAGTGTTCATCAGAAAAGTATTCAGCTTCTCTTTTACCCATCTTTAAACTCAGATTCTCTGTTGAAATAAGCAGAGCAGGCGCCTCCACCTCACCTGACACGAGCCACATTCGAATGACGCTTCTAGCTAGATTTTGGGGGTAAAGTAGGAAATGACAAAGAAGACTACTTGGGAAAGGGGCATATTCGTAGTTCCACCGAAATGCCACCGAGACTTTGGAGAAGTTAATGGTTAACTTTAAAAGCTTCAAGGCCCAAATCTCGGCCTAACAAACACGGTGCTCAGATGCCCCCTCACTGTTGGGCCTGGCGGCCGAAAATGGGAGCGGAGGGCCAGGATGGCTCCCATGTCCTAGAACTAAGAGGTCATCTTCGGCTCGCTCTGAGTAAAACTGGAAAGGACCTTTTTCCCTGAGTACCTCGGCATAATTACCTGCTTTCTTTAAGCACTTAATGACGTTCTTTGTGGTCAGCCCATCTTAACATTTATACAAGAGTTTTCACTCACGGCAACCTACTGAGAGGTACTTATATACACCAAATTATACGGTTAAAGCCTATAATATATCTGTGAAACTGGAAAAGGCATTTTAAATGCTGAAAGGAGCTGTGTGTCTGTTGTCTACCACAAGAGGGGACATTTATTTTGCAAACGTATTTGCAGGGCAGTGACGAGTTTCATGGCTGACAGCTCTCCTGCTAAATAAAGTCCCCCTCTTTCTTGAAAAAAGATTATTTGCCATTTTCAAACCTCCTTTTTGCCACTCGGACAGGTTTGGGGTTTCTGCGACCCATTTATTTAACGCAATATTCACGATTGAGTCTCAAGTCCTTCTTTCCATCGCTATATTGTTTGAAATGATTTCTTTGGTCTCAGTCCCTTGGGTGTAGGGCACATGGTCTCAGGACGGAGCGCCCACGGAGACTTCCGGAACGGCACACGCGGTGTGCACACACCTGTAACACACTGTGTCATGAACACACCCCACGCTTGCAGCCAGCACGGTCTGGGGGCCATCCTTTATAGCACAGCGTCCCGGCTAACAGGAAAAGCACCATGACACCACTGGGCACTTGGTCATAACCAACGGCTTCTAAATGGCTCCCAAGGGGGTTTCTTTTGTCATTTCAATGACAATGCCAATTTGAATGGAGACCACTGATTCTAAGGACCTAGCAACACATTGTGAAGAGCCTGGAGAAGCCTACGCCACGTCTAAATTGACCTCACTCACCCACTTTTCAGGGCCTTTAGCTAGGAGGCCGCAGGAGGCAGAGGGTTTAGAGAAGCGTGTTTTTAAATTAATATGGCCTTCACTAAGGGTGACATGGATTATTAACAAACACTAGGACACACATGTGAACCTTCAAACATCATTCCTGATTTTAACCAGTAGAACCTCAGGGGGTGTCTGAGCAGACTGCAGGGGGTTTGCCCTCAGCCTTCAGCCAGAGCGCTTTGCGTGCTGACCCAGGGGAGCAGGGCGGGGGACAAAGCCGGGGGCCCAGTGTGTGGGGGGGAGGTGCGCTGCGGGTGACTCCCAGGGCTCCTAAAAGGCCCCTTTCTTCCCAGTGCGGCGGGGCCTCGGCCTTTCATGCTGACCCAGGGTGCCTGTCCATCACAGAGCTGCTCCCGCCCCACTGGGCCCTGCATCCGGGCACAGCAGCAGGTGAGAGCGCCGGTCCCTGGTCCCTGAGCGGGAGGGAGGTCCCTGTGCTCCTCTGGCGAGCAAGGCGCGGTCCCTGGAACACTCCGCCTGTGAGCGCCGCTCTGCCAGGCCACGTCCGGGAGCCACAGCTGAAATGAACTGCTTTCCAGAAGCCTCGCGCGTGCTAGTGGGAGCACGTAAAAATTACATCACTGTCAGGAACGCACGCCATTTCATCACAAGGGCCGATGCGACAGAAACTGGCCACGTCCATGGCGCATCCATTTTCCGATTCTGTGTCCTTATTGTCTGTTGACATGGTTTATGTAAGGAGAGAGTAGAGATGGGTCTTCCCTCGTTGCTAGGAAACAGGAGCTTAAACTGTGTCAAATATGTCATTTCGGTTTCCCTTTCTGCGTCTCTCTTCTCGCCCGACCTCCTCCGGATGACCACCGGCGCGGACACCGCGGTATGTCACCAAGACCATGCGGAGAAATTTCTGTCCAGGGTTCCCGTCCTTTAAAAACAGGTCTCCAGACGTGTCAGTTTTACGCCATCGAGAGCCCTGAGATGGTTTGGGGGGAAGATGATGGGTTCAGAGGCCTTTCCCCTCAGACAGTAAGCGGGCTGACATCAGGGTAAACCCGCACAGCCTTCACGCCCACGGGGCAGAGACTCGCTTGAAAGACGGGCTATGTTAAATTCAGAGAAGAAAATTAAATTAACTATGGGGGGGGGAGGGGCGGGGGATATTTATTTATTTATTTTTTTACCGTGATTTCCATACCCGGTGACAACTTCTTAGAGAAGTTAAAGTCACTTTAGTCCTTCAAACATAAGTGAAAATGGAGGTGAAAACAACCTTCGGGCCTGAGAAGAACTGCTGTCAAAACCCCCTCACATATCTGTACTTCTTTGGAACACGAACCCAAAGATACCCGTGAATGGCAAGATTAAGCAGCCAGTTAATATTATTTTACAAAGCCATTGAAACGCCCGCCGTATGGCGCCTGAACCTCTTCCTCCGGTATTTTGTTGGTGAGATAGCTTGGGGGCTTTCAAACCTTAAACAGGGTTGAAAAGTTGATAAGAGCACAGCCATATGCACACATGTGACATAAAAGTGACGATTCACACAGAATTCAATTACGTTTTTCAGGAAGAGTGACCGAGACGTGTCACAAACATTAGACAAGGAAAATATATTCCCCAACTAATGTTGTAGGTTCTATGTCTGATTAGAATCACTTTGTATTTACCAAAGTAACACCATAAATGATTTAAATTTAGATGTTCCGAATAATTTTTGCATTTAGAACATCTTTATAGATTGCCAGTCTTAAAAACATCACTGACTTCTTTAAATGAAAATGTCCATTTATTTCCTTATCAAATATTTATGTCTTCCATTTTTTTATGTCTCTTAAGAGACTGATCAGTGGTCCTTTAGCCAAAATCAGATACATCAACAAAAATACAAATAAAAGACACAGATGATATTGAGAAAAGCAAAGGTCAGAAGCCTGTTTCTGTGCTTCTGAGATGGTCGCATTGGCAGTTTTGTTATTTTAGAAACCATGAAAAGAACCGCGTGTTCATTTATTTTTTAGACCTTGAAAGAAACCGCCCAGGCAGTGGCTGTCTCAGAGTGTCGGAGGACCGGGGTTAGCATCCGCCCCCCACGGGACAACGTGGAGCGGCTGTCCCAGCGCAGCCTGGGACGCGGTCCGCCGGCGGCTCAAGGCGGTGTGGGGCTTAGGACAGCCATGTTTTCAGAGAGCGCCCCACTCGCCACGTCTCCCCGCCCCCGCTGGCCTGTCCCTGTCATCTGAGCCGCAGCCGCGGCCCTGGAGAGTAACGCGCCGCTGCGTCTTTAAGAGGACGGCGGTGTCCGCGTCGCCGCAGCGCTGGCGCGTTCACCTGCAATCTGCCCGCGGGAGGCAGGGAGAACTTTGGTCCCCTCCCCGGCACGGCACGCCGTCGCCAGGCTCCTCCGCTCAGTTAGTAATCTCCCGCAGGGCCGCCTCCCATTGGCTGGGGCCGCGCCCGGCGGCGGCGTCTCCATGGCGATGGGAGGCCGCGCGGAGGCCCAGCGGGGCGCCCGGGTCCCGCCCCGGGAGGCCTCGGATTGACACTGGGTGACGGTGCCGGCCGCGGCGCGCAGGGAAGGGCGCAGGGGCTGTTGGAACCGGAGTTATTTACTGTGCGTCACGTAAATACAGACGTGTCTAAGGAGAGACCCCGAAACCTGCGAAGTCCTGCGGCTGCGCCTGGTGGACGTAAACACACCTGAAAGTGCGCAGATGCTGAAGTCAACCGGCGCCGGACAAGCCCCGGGCACTCGCCCGCGGATAAATTAAGTCGGTGGCATTGGCCATTGAAAGTGAAAAGCCGAATGCATCGGCGAGGATGAGTCAGGCTTCTGAGGTGATACCTGCTGGCCCCAAGTGCCCGGCCGCGCTGTGAAGACCATCCCTTTCACACTAAGTGCGCGCTTCATTTTGTGCCCGTCAGGCAGCATTAATCGGACAAATTGTGGGCCGGGGGTGCGGTCGCTGGTTGGAGAAAGGCCTTTGTGTTCAGGGGGCTCCATCAGTGACACAGCAAAGACGCCCATAGTAAAAGTGATATGATGAGAAATGACTTCTATTCAGTGAACCCAATTATTAGTGCTAATTGGGGCCAGGTGAAGCATGGATAATCGAAATTCACAGATAATCCAAAAACCTCTATTTAACCAATAACTTCAAGCTTCTTCCCCATCAAACCAATTACCAGGAAAGCTAACAAACAGAAAAATGGATTAACTCGAATTTCAGTTCCCCGAAGTCCCCCACGATGACATCTTTTCACTGAAGAATTCACAGCAGCAGCCGGAGGCTGGCCGAGTTACAGAGAGTGCACAGCAGTCGCAGAAGAGAAGGTTATGTCCCCAAAGCGACTTTGTCGGCCGGCTCTTCGAATCCCGGGTGCTGTGGCTGGGTTCCGCAGCGGCCCAGTGGGCCCAGAGGGCCGGCGGTGACCTAATGACACAAGAAATATATTTAGAGTCCTAAGTCCCTTAGTCGATCCCCTCTGAACCCTAAACCCTTACCTTGAAACCCCTAAATCTCCCTGAGCCCTAAACCTAAGATATTTTTAATTGAAGTGAAAATCACGCAACATAAAATTAACCACGTTTCAGTGGACAATGTGGTGGCCTTTAGTGCCCTCGCAATGCTCTGCAACCATCACCTCTGTCTTCTTTCTAAGCATTTTCATCGCCCCCAGAAGAAACCCCTTTGGACTCATTAGAAATCCCGCCCCCAGTCCCTGGCAGCCACAGGCCTGCGCCCCGCCCCTAAGGATTTGCCTGTTCTGGACAGTTTGCTGAGTGGAGCCGCACACGTGGCCGTTGGTGTCCGGCTTCCTTCACGTAATACACGTGAGTGAGGGTCATCTGGCAGTGTGGTGTCGGGCCTGCTCTGCTGTTTGTCGCCACGGAACATTCCGGTGATCGGCAGCACCGCAGTTCACTCGTGGACACCTGGTGTCTCCATCACGTGGCCGTGGGCCTGACGCGGCGTCACGCCTGCCGTCTGTGGGCCGCGGGAGGCGGGACGCGATGGAGACGGACAGCGGCTCGGGAGGCTCCCTCAGAGTGAACCGGGCCCCGGCGCCCGACACTGGCCCCTGGGGCAGCCAGGGTCCCTCCCCGGAGAAGTGCTGTTGGCAGGGGACGTCTCTCAAGAAGTGTCAACAGTGAGGAATCATCCAAGACAGGATGCCGTGTGGAGGAGGGGCGAGGGTGCAGGAAGACACCCGCCTCTTCCGAGAGGAGAAAGGGGTCCGGCGGAGGCCTGTGGGGGTCCCTCGGGGAGCCAGCACCACCTCAGGTTAGAGTTTGGGGTCTCTAGACTGACCCTGCAGAACGTCTGTTTATATTCATTGTCAGCCTCTTTCCCACTCTGCCGGAAGCAGGTCCCAGGAGAGGTTTCTGTAGCAGCCCCCAAATTCAGTACCAAGCTCCACTCTGCGTGAGCTTCTGTCACTGCAGCACTGAGTGTCCCCACCCTTAAATCCACCCCGCGGAGTAAACTCCTGCCTTGAGGACCCAGCCCGCACGTCAGCCACACTCCCTCCCTGTGCACCTGCGTCCTCTGCCGACCGGGTGGCCGGCGCCACGGAACTTTCCAGGACTGTTAGCGCACGCTCTTCCCGTGCTGCCAGGGCCCCCGGCCGCGCTTTGCAGTGACCTCCGTCGGTCAGGGTTCCTTATAAACAGCCGGGTGAGCTATGTGATTTCTGGTTGTGTAACTTGGTGCATATGTACGTGTGTCACATATATGTACATGGAGATAAGCGCATGTGTGTAATTTTATGAAGCAACGGTTATATTTATCCCTGCTCGTTTTATTTATTCCAGACTTCAGTGTCATTCAGTAAATAAAATTTGCCCCAAGTCCTATCACACCAACACGTGAGCATTTAGTTCGCGCATATTTCCTCTCGGTTCTTGTTACGGAATGTCGTTTTACGTTTTTTCTTTTCCAGTATGGCATCTCTTTCCCCCGTGTTTCGTAATTTAAATGGATGCGCGACGGCCCGCGTGCTTAGAGCCGTCGAGGCGGGCTCGTGCTGGCGGGGGCAGTCCCTACGTGATTCCCAGCGTCCAGTGGGCAGGACAAGTCAGCGAAGCCCCTGGAGACGGCGTCTGTGACATGCCCCTGCCCCGCCACGTCCCCCAGGACCAGGATGGCCTGCCCTGACCGTAGCCAGGCCGGCGGCACAGCCTGAGGGACACCCAGGGAGGGAAGTCTCTTCTGTGTCTGTCCCCAACTCCATTTCTTAGTAACAACGTGGACGCAGACCTGTCCCTTGCATTGCTGCAAGTGGGTGAGGTGCCAAGGCGAGAACACGTGTGTTTTAAAGCACACGGAGCAGGGTTCTGGCTCGCCAAGGTCCAGACCCTCCGGCCACTTGTGACACCTTTTTGTCTATCACACGGTTGGTCCCCATTCCCCCTGTTTTAGGATTGGTGCAGGAGAGAGAGCTCACTGGCACAATGGAGAGTACAGACACTAAGTAGGCAGAGTGCCTACTCCCCTCCCCAGCGACCCGCCTGCCGCCTGGCCCCTGCCCGCCTGCCAGGACCGGGAGCCACCTGCCCTGCTACCTTCCCAAGCGAAGTCCAGACTCCTGAGGGTGGCCACAGGCATAGGACAGTGGCTGTTGGAACGGAACGTCTGCAGCCCAAGCCGGCCAGCTTCGGCCGGGCTCCAAGTGGCCTCGGTCACGTTCTGTTTCTGCTTTTTTCATCACTAGCTGAATCTCCCTCAACCTTGACAGAGGTGCCTGCTCCCCGTTCCCCCGTCTCCCCCCGCCACCCAATGGCGTGCTATTCTGACACATTATTGAACAGGACCAAGGCCATCTGAAGGCACCTCTGCTCTCCCCTCCTCCATGTCAGCTGACATCACTTCACAGGCATGGTGTGAGGTTGAAACGAGTTAATATTTTTAAAGCATTTGGAACAATACCTGACAGGAAATCAGCACTTTATGAAGGCTCGGTAAAGTTAAATTTGGTTCGAAGTCATATGGGAAGGCGCTCTGACAAGTCCCAGGACAGAATGTGGCCACTTGCGCTGTCCCATGGGGACAATCTTGATCTTGCCGCCGCAGCCAATTCACCTGGGCACCGGGCACAGACACGCAGGCGCCGAAAGCACACAGGTGCCCGTGGTTACTGTTCTTCAAAGAGCGTTTTCGTCCTCCGACAGTGGAGTTATGGAGTTGAAAGGGGGCACCCCGAAGTCATTTACTCCCCAAAAATGTAGCAAAGGAGGCGAGCAGACCACAAGCAGAGAAATTGTCTTTTATGGTGCTGGTACCTCAGACACAACTGTGTTTTGGTTTATTTGCTCCCCCCTCCCACCCCACTGGGACTATATTCAGTGGAATTAACAGTCAATATTGCAAGGGAAAAGAGGACATTTGTCCCAAATGCACAGCACCAGGATGCTGGGGCTGCGATGGCCTTAAACCCCTTCTGACCCGACTCGAGGTGGCCCGCGCTCGCGTGTCGGTGGGCCCAGGGTCAGCCCTCGGTGACCTCGGGCCGTTCGCACAGACAGCAGGACAAGTTCGTGTGACGCTGAGTAGCTGGCACGGCCCAGCCCTTCCCGTCCCCAACGACAGTGTCCCAGATGTCCCGGCCACCACGTCTGGAGCCACTGATATTACACTGGGCGAAGAACGTGTCTGTCTTCTTAGCTGTGCCGTGGAGTATTGTTGGATTACACTCGTTTGTTATAGTAAAGACCCATAATGCCTTTCAAAAGAATGTGAACATTTCTGACCTCTGTAAATCCACACAAAAGCAACTTGAAAATTTCATATGAAGTATTCCAAAATGAAGGTTTTTAGAGCAATAACTGAGTTATCACATACGCCATGAATACCAGTTTTGATTCCTGGCTCCTGAGGTGATGCCCTCAGTGTGGCATTCTGGGAGGCGTGACAGAGGGAACTATCTAGAACTGTTACTCCGTAATGTTCAGCAACCCATCCCCCGCCCCAAGCCGGCAAAGGGTCAGTGGCTTGCCGAGGCCTTAGGCAGTGTTTACCAAGCGCTGTGGGCGCTTCTGGCTGGCACCCCTCTATCACAGAGCCAGCACCTAGGTGAGGACACATACCTGGGTCCCGAGGGAAGTGACTAAGTGATGATGAGCAGAATGTGTCACACGGGAGTGGGGCCCGCCGCCTGGCAGAGTGTGCAGCTTCCTCAGAGGCAGTGGCCTCTGCGGGTCGGCCAGCTCCATCCTGGAGGCTGACAGCTCCGGGGCAAACAGGGTGAGTGTCCGGCCAGCGAAGGGAAGGCCGAAGGCCGGACTGAGTGGGAGGCGGGGCCAGAGAGGGTTTGTTTACCTGGCTGGGCCAGGAAGGGCGAGGAGGTGGCAGCTGAGTAGACTTGCTGGATGGCAGGGCCCCACCAGGCCGGCTGGGAGAGTCCCCGTCCCTAGCGGCTGGTCCTCTGTGCTCCTCTGTGCTTCTGTTCTGCCCTGGAGACATCGTCCTCCCCTCTGTGCCACCCACCGTGTATTGCAGACACAGATACAGCGTGTCTGTGTCACTTCATTTAATCCTCAGGTATGTTCAGCAGGATTGTTTTGAAATTCCAGTAAACTAGCCCCAAATTGAAATATTATCTATGGAGTATCCCTTCTCTGGCCCCACGTGCCAATGACGAAGCACAGTCAGAGTGACTCTGGCACGGCTTCCACGTGGGGTTCTGTGCAGCTTCAAGAAATGCCTATCTTTCGGGATCGACTTTAACATAGGCAAAAATATTTGACCAATCAGGATGACCAGTGGAACGAGCAACCTCACGCAGGAGTCTCGGGCCCCGGCATGTCTGAGAGCAGATTTATCAGGTGCCAACTAAACGAGTCGGCCTTACGTACGCCAAAATCTAGCCACGATTTCCGACTTTTCATCTTATGCATTGTCTAGAAGCTAGAAAACTACATAGCCTATAATTGCATTGAAAACAAAATAATAGTGAGTGAAAAAGTGGTTCTAAAAACAGAGCTGGCATTTTCAGTCCATTTACAGAGATACAGGTAGTTTGCTGTCTTACCGTCTCGGTGATTTTGCAGAGGACCCTGGACGAGCAAAGTCGGATTCCGTGTGGGCAGAGAAAAGCAATTGCTTGAAGGCCCCTAAAACGATGACCCTTACTCATGCCGACCTAGTGGTTTCTGTGAAACTACTTGACAGTGGCCGTCGCTGGTCACAGAGTAAGTGGCAGAGTCGTAAACAGGTGAAACTTCTTCCAGAACGTGGCTGTCGTCTGCAGGTGAACCTCCCTGGCACGAGCGTCAAGGCTAATACTGGAAGGGACCAGGCAGAAAGTGACACCGGGCCACTGAGAACACGCGCGGGGACTCAGCTCTGGGAGCCGTCGAGACCCCGACGTGCTGTTTTCGTTTGACTCGGTCTCCAGCTGCTGAGCCTGCAAGGCGACCTGAGTCACAGTCACACCCCAGCAGGACGCTTGCAGCTGCCAAAGACGGGGCCAGCAGACAGAGTCCCATCCCAGCTCGGTGGCGGGGGACGCCCCGCCCTGCGGGAGTCTGCTCCTGGACTCCTGCGCGGGCCGTGGGGGAGACCCCCGCCCCCAGCCCCTCCACCTGGGCACGGTCCCTTCGTGTCCCCCTGCCCTTCTCACAGCTTCCTTCCTGCTGTGTGGTCTAGGCTAATCTTCAGCTGGTTCTCCCATCACTGCGTGTGGGGAGGTTAGGCTGGCTTCTCTCCTTCACCTGGGACATCTCACCTTAGGGGCCAGGGTGGGAAGGGGCGAGAGGGGCAGGGCGGCTGGACTGGTGACGGTTAGGAGCAGAGACACAGGAGCTATTCTTCTATGTCTGTCTGTCTGTCATCTATCTACCTATCTACCTACCTACCTACGTACCTACCTATCATCTATCTATCTATCATCCATCTATCATCTATCTGTCATCTATCATCTATATCAACATCTGTACCTGTATATCTGTATCTGTCTCTATAATCTTTTACATGTCAGAACAACTTTGTAGTTTAACTGTCCCCGCTGACTCCCGGCTTTGTTTAAGGCCCGAAGGTCCCCATTTCCTCCCTGGGTGGACTTGGAGCACCCCTCTTCCTCCCTGAAACCCTAGCTCAAGCTGAAGAGTAAGGAAAGATGGCAGGATGGTTGCAGAACAGTCACTTGGGCCCAACCCTGCTCCGGGTCCGTGTGCGTGTTTGTGGGTGCGGCCTCGCCCACACACTTCGGCAGGCTCCAGTGTCCCCACTGGCCCTCAGGGTGGGGGGAGGTCTGATTCAGCAGATCTGGGCGGCCTGAGCATTTTCTTTGCTCTCATGGTCCCAAGAAGCTGAGGCTGGCACTGCTGCTCTGGGACCCTCTGGGACCCTCTGGCCCCGAGGAAAGGCTGTGGACACCACGCCCCGTGACGTGTGGCCGGGCGAGAAGGTGTAAGGCAGGTGAGGAGGCCCTGACTTATGACGTAATAGACTTCCGCCATTGAAATTTCTGACAATTTATCCCTTTATAAATTTCTTCTGCATTTGAAACTTTTTATGAGAATACATTGCCTGGGAAATGGTATTTTTAATTGTAATTTTTTTTCTATCACTTGGGCTCTGGACAACGGCCCTTTCCATTCACAGGTCCAAGCAGGTGATCCATCTGCATATTTGAGAAATTATAAGTGACAATCATATCTGAACTTGGGTTAGTCTTTGGTAAATCAAATAAAAAAATTTAATTAGAAAATCTTCTAACAGTAACGAGCCAGTCGACACGCGTTCAGCGATCCGCACAGCCGTTATGGGTTCGCCCCGCAAAGGCGGCGAAGGCGGCCGGCGGCCAGCCGGTGGCGCGGGGCCCCTCGCTGCGGAGCACACGACTTTTCGGTAGTTTTCTTTGCCTTGTTCCCCTGGGTCCGCAGCATTTGCTGTGATCGGCACCATCGTTAGCAGTTTATCTCAGTAACGAGATGTTTCGGCCTTATTGCCCCGCAATCCTACCAAACCCGCGCGGAGCCGGCGTCGCGCTCTGCCCACGCTCAGCGCTCGCGGCCCAGGCGCGCAGAGCGGGGCGCGGCTATGACATGCCGACGGCGACGGCGGGACGTCGGAGGGAGACGCGCTGTCTCGGTCGCTGCTACCGCACCAGGCACTGCTCAGGGGCTGCTGGACGGCTGATCTCGTTTGATTTTCTTGATGACCATTCAGTTTAAGTGATATCGCCCTATCCACAGGTGAAGAGATCGTCGCCCGTTCGATGCCCCGTGCGAGGATGGGGAAGCCAAGAATCTCGCTCTCCGGAGTACGAGGCGGCGCCAACCTGCAGGCTGTGCCCAGCTCTGGCTGGACTCACGCGTTGGTGGCGGGAGCCTCCTCTCCTGGAGCAGAGGTGTCGGTGGCTTGCAGCGGGCACTCCGTAGGTGTGCCAGGCGCCAGGGGGTGGTGTCAGGGGGGCGCTGCGCCAGCTCTGCAGTGATACCAAGGACATACGGAGGGGCCGGGCTGTGCGGCTGCTCCCTCTGGATGTGGGTCCTTCCTGTCTGTGCCCTCGGACCCCCAACCTGCCCAGCCTGCCAGTGATTTGTGGGGCGACGCTACCCCAGCGTGTCTCTTCATCTGTTGGGCCCCTGGGCTCTGCTGTCTGGCTCCGAGGTGGACACCATCACCGCACGCCCGGGACAGACACCTCATGTCCCTGGGCCTCAGGGTCCGCTGTGTAACACTGGTACCCTGCCATCACCCACTTCCTACGGTGATGGACGTAGCCCTGCTGTAGACAACAAGGCTCTGCCGTGAGCGGCGAGTTGTCAACAGGCAGAGACCACGGGAAGGAAAAATCTCCATTCTATAAGACGGTATAAAACAAAGCGTGAAAAACCATAGCGAATGTGTTTTATAATAATTCTTTTTCCTTTCTCAGTGCCATTGTAGGTCTCCGTGCAATTAAAAAAAAGAGAAAGAAAAAAGATAACATTACATCTGGGAATCACATCTTAAACCTGTTTAAAAGAGATATTATTAGGTTGAACCACGTGAAATTGTCATTTTTGTAAGTCAAGGATAGTCAAATATCAGCAATTTCATATGGTGCAGCTGAATATTTTTCTCAGACGAACAACCTATTAGTTAGAGGTTGTATTCCTTTAAAAAAAAAAAAACTGGTGTCAAATAAATATGTCCGCGATTAACTGATGTCATAAGGGCAAAGCTGCAGTGATTATTGACGCCTACAGTAATTTTAAGTAGCCAAATTACGCTCCATGTCACTGCATTTTAGAGCTGAAAAGCACCTAAGAGATCGTTAATCTAACATCATTTTTAAGATATGGAAATCGAGTCTCAAAGACGTTAATCACACGCCCAGGGCTGGGACTCCCATTTCCTGATTCCCGATCCAGTGCGTCGCCCCCCCTGTCCGCCGCCTCACCGCACACGGCACCCGCGTGGAGCAGCCCCGAGAGCAGGTGGGGCGTTCCGTCACACCTGCACGTGCAGACGGAGAATCCTGGTTCCGCTGCAGCAGGAACAAGGCCCAGGTGAAAATATAAGCTGTTAGAACGGTAAACACCGGCCGAGACTGTCGCTCACCCACAGGTCAGGACGCGTCTGTAGCCTCTGTCTGAGGGCGGCTCCGCCCTGCCCCACCTGGCCTCGCCCACCGCACCTCCAGGTAAGCGAGGGAGAGGACCACCCAGGCTCTCTGCAGAGCATCCGCTTTGTCTCTAGAAGGGGCAGGCCGGGGCCATCACCCAGGCGGCGGGAGTGACAGGTCGGGGAGCGTGTGACACTCCTTGCTTAGGAAATGTTACATTTGCTGAATTGAAATCTGAGCGTGACACTCTTCTTGCATCTGCGGGCGGACATCCCGAACTGTGAGCACCGCCCCCCAGGCAAAGACCTGCCTGCTGGGCTGTCCCCTCGGCTGCTGGGGACAAACGTCCTCGCTGTGACGGGGGCACGGAAGGTGCTGGGCTCCCGGGCAGCTGGGCTCCGGCAGGACCTGGTGCGCTGCCTCGGCCTGCCGCCTGCGGTGCCCGCTGGTCCCCAGGGCGGGAGAGGCCTGGCGCGGGCCTCTGCGGGCCTGGCGGACTCTCTCGCCTTCGCGCCTCCTGCGTGCGGGCATCCGCGACGCGTTTGCGGAGCGAACAAATGAACAAGTGAACAGAGTGTGTATTCGGACTAGGACTGCGTTTCGTGACTAGGCCAGGGACCTGCGTGGCGGGGTGGGGCGACATCATCTGTCTGCCGTTTGTGAAATCGCTTAGTTGAGCGAAAGGCTTATTCCGAAACGCAGCACACTGCGGACCTGGAGCGGGTGACTCTCCGATGTCATCGTCACTGTTAGCCCTGAGTGTAGCCCGAGACGCAGGCCCGCGAGCTGGACCGCAGGCCCCGGGGTCTAGACTGGGGCTGGGCAGGGGCGGGAGGAATTCCAGGGCTGAAACGAACTTAGGACAAGGGACAAGGACATTGTGGAAGGAGAAGTAGGGACTTCAAGGAGGTGCATCTCCCACAGACTTCCGGCCCCTTCAGGAAGCCCGCCCTGGGCCTCTAACTGGATGGGACCCAGACTGTCACCTGCCACACACAGGCCAAGGGGACTCATTGCGTGGCATTTGCTTTTCCACTTATTCTCTTCAAAGAAACTGCCCACAAGCTGCCCAACAGGGCCTGGGGCACGCACAACTCCCAGTAATTGTGGAGAGGTGTGACAAGGAACAGCATGGCCTCGCCCACACTCAGCCCACTCAGCAGCCGGCTGCGCTGCGATGTCGGCCATGGTCTCCTCTCCCCACCCTCCGTTTCCTTGTGGGTCAGATGGTGACAGTCTTACCCACCTCCCGGGTCCCGATGACTTCCAAGCACGTTGAGAAGTCACTCCAAGTGTAAACAGCTTGCACAGCGGCGAGGAGACCAGCGCCTGTGCGCTTGGCATTCTTGTCCCGTCTGGAAGGAGGGACGACAGAGCACGCCGGTTCCGTGCCAGGCTGTAACCCCGGCCCCTCGGAGAGGCACGGGCTCCACGGTAATGCTGAGGCACGTTTTCTCAGCATCCCGAGAGAGTGACCAGCCTGCTGGCCCAGAGCACAATAGGTTGTCACTTTAGAGCAGGAAAGACCCGCCATATCACGTACCCCAAAAGGAGGTTGTGCATGAGGTCAGGGGTCGTCCCCCCAAAAAAAACTGCTGAATAGAGAGAGTAAATTTCACAGGGGACTCCGACTGCTTCCTTTCTGTGATCACAGCCTCGAACGGTAAGACTTCCGAAGAGACAAACGTAGCCTAGCGGGAGAGGCGTGTCCTCGTTGGTTTTACAGCGTGTCAGGGATCAGGGCAGGAGACCTACGTCAAGGGGCATCATCACTGTGGAAATGATTAGGGTGCCCGCCTTGCTCAATTCATCCCCCGCCTCCCCACATCTGCCCCCTTACCTGTCGCGAATAACTGGACAGAAACAGGCAGGTTGGAAGAGGCGGCTGCCTCAGGCCAAGTCCAAGGGACCCTGCTGCCCTAGGCTGAGTCGCTCCGTTTTGTTTTTTAAAGGCGTCCGCTGTGAATCTGATCGCCTCTTTTTTGGCGATCCTCATTCCACGAGGGCTTCAGGCTGTCTTATTAGTGCATCGCCCTCCTCAAACAATGGAGCCGGGAGGAAGGCTCGGAAGAAGGAGGTTTCCTGGAAATGATTCTGGGGCTGTCACACCAATCAGGAGATGGGGAGGGACAGACTTTTATTTTATTCCATCTCTCTGCACTTGAGTCTCAAGCATGCCGCATTTAACTATGCAATTAATTTTGCCAGGTAGAGATGGGTCAGAATTCTAAAGCGTAGAAAGACACATCGCAGCAAATTCTACAAGGCGTTATGGTAAAAAGCATGGGAAGGAAGGGAACTTAAATTACTGAGCGTCGTCGTGATGGATTCTTACTGTGTTCGTCCAGCCCGTGCACATTTGCTGAGCCCCCCTGCCGAACGCCGCTCTGGGTGGGACAGGGGCGTCCGAACAGCGTCTGCACTGGGCCCCACCGTCCTGTCCTTACCGCTCTTGGGAGAATGGCCCCCACCGTCTTCCCCGGCAACTCCCTGGAGGACTTCGCCCCCTCTGTTCTGGGAAATCCCTCCTCTCAAGCTGCTTACTGCCCCAGCCTCCCTTCAGAATGACGTTCTCAAGGAGCAAGACCCCTCAGTTGCCTGGGAAAGCTGCAATGCACGGTTTCATCTTCTACTAGATACGATAGACACGGATTCGAACCTTTACGACCACTATTAATTATGCACTTGAGATCTCAATAGCCAGTGAACAAAGATCCCACTAATGTGCTGTAATCAGGCAGAGGGAGACAGCGGCGGATAAATTGCAAATTTATGTAAAGCTACGTTTACTGGAAGAAATTTCCCAGCGTGAGGGCACACAGAGTGAAAATATTAGTTTGTGTCAGTGGCTGCCGCTGCAGAGCCCAGCACCACCGCCAAACCTCTTGGGGCGGGTGGCGATGCCGTGAGCGAGGCGGCGTGCCCGCCGAGGTTTTGTCTCTTAGACATTAAATAGCTGCATCTGGGCGTCTCTTAGACATTAAATAGCACTTTTTCTTACAGTTATGCTTTAATGGGCAATCGATGCTTATTTTGAGAGAGCTGCGGCCTGTGCTGCCTCCTGAAACCAGCGACCCTCTTCCAGGGAGAGCAGCAGGTTGTCTCATGAATAATGAAAAAGCGATTTGTCATTAATATGTAGCGACTTCATTTTTCAAAGAAGATCGTTTGGCAGTAGTTGAAGTTAAAGAGACTTGGGTTAGAGTTCATCGTGCCCCACTTCCTAGCTCTGTTATCCAACCCCCATTTCTGCGTCCATAGGATGGACACCATCTTACCTACAGGGTAGGTCCCTGTGGGGTGTGGATGAGATCATTTACCTGCAGCCTCCTGACAGGATCTGCTGGACAGCTGGCACCTAGCCAGCGCCCGGTCTGTGACCTTGAGGTCCTCCTGGACTCAGAGCCGCACACTCTCATGGCTTCTCATCCTGCCTCTCCAGACCTGAGGTGTCTGCTGAAATCCTGCCTCCTAAATCTTCTAAAGCTTCTGCAACATGAGGAAGGCGAAGTTACGTTTTAGCTGGAATGATAGTTCAATTTCACTACCCTTGAAGGCTTGAAAAAACAATCTGCTGATTCACTGTATTTGCAGAATACACAGAAGTTTAGTACTTTCGTGCTCAAGAAGGGTTATTTACTATTTTATTATTTAATTAAAGAAAGCATGTTCAAAGCGACTTTGGGTCTGTCCCTGATTGATTGGCCCTTTGTCTTCTGAACGAGATTCCCTTTCTTAGGGGAACTGCAGTGTGCAGGCAACATTTCTGAGATGTTTTCCACTGAGAGTTTGACTGTAGGATATTTATGGCCGGGACTCAGGTTTCAGCTCCTCGGAGGAGAGGTGTTTGGCCAATCAGAAGGCGGCTCGGCTCGGCTCATTTGCCTGTCCCCGCCCACTGGCCAGCAGTGCCTGGGTGATGGTGAAATGCATCTTTTGGCCGATGTCACAGTTTTGGTTGAGGTTTCCTTTTACTCTGGATGCTGCTGTTTCACAGGCGTGGGTGGTGCTCAGATGGGCAGAGCTGCCAGCAGCCCGCAGAATCTTACTCATCCCGCAACTGCCCCTGCGGAAGACCAGCTATGGACCCCACGCTACTGGGTTACTTAGCTCATTAATGCACTGATTTATGGCTTGTTGTTTTTCCTCTGGCTCAACGTGACATTAGTACCTACAGAAAAGGCAAACACGTGTGAGGATGCTTTTAAAGCAAAAGCCAGGTAATGATGTTCTAAAATTAGAAAAAATGCGACTCAGGCGAAAAAGAAAAGAAACTCTAAAAACACAGAACACGTCTTCCCAGCTTTTCTGGGAGCTAGAGTTTTTCTTGATGTGCTATCAGATTGGTTCCGTTATTTAAAAGTATTTTTAACACAGGAAAAAGTTGACAAGTCTCATACTTTATGTTTTGCTATGGGATCAGCTTCCGCTGTCCAGATGTCGGCTCTCGTTTACAGTTTAAAATGGATCCCTGGAAAAAAATGCCGGGCCAAGCGAGGGACTCTTGTGTGTCTTATGGGGGACGCTGTGCAGACGTGTGCCTGGACACTGCAGAATTCAGAGGGATTCTAGTGGGGGGAATAAGAGCGAGATGGAGACTTTTCAAGGATATGTTGATACTGTATAAATGGAGCTGTTTGAGAAATAAAGACGACTCGAAGAAAACACTCAAATACAGTTGTAATTTGCGCTGGACCCACAAGGCGGGCAGGGGAGAGAGGTCCGCTTCAGTGTGAGCCTCTAAGCGTGATCGTCTCTGAAAACCCGAGGAAGAAGCCCTGTTGTCCCCTCCAGGTGTCACTGGATTTCCGGGCAGGCTCTGGGCTTGTGTGCACTCGCGTTCTTTGCCCCCCCCCACCCCCCCGGAGGACAGGGAGGGGTGTGTGTGACGTCAGTGGTTTCCAAATGCCGGCGAAGGAGGCCAAAGAACAGGCTTCCGGGAGTCGGGCCGTGGAGGTTTGCGGCACCCCGCCTGCGGGAGTGGGCTGGGGGTTAGGCGCGCACTCCGCCGCTGCAGCACGAACCCGTCCTCTGCCAGGTGCGGAGACAGCCTGCCCCGAGGCCAGCGGGCTGGCATGAGGGGGGCGCGACTCTGGTCGGGGGGACTTGAGTCCTATCCCCGTGTTTCTGGAGAGCCCCGCTCAGCCTTCCCTTAGAGGTCCGTTGGCCACGGGCTCCAGGAGGCCCCCTCCCTCCACTGTCCCACCCAGCCCCTGTCCTGCCTGGACGACTCTAGTCCCGGTCTCTCCTTGGCTGTGGTTCCGGAACCGCTACCTGGGAGTGGACAGGGCCAGTGTGTCCTCCACCCAGGCCCAGCACACCCCACACCCCCCAGTGCAGACAGAGCCCAACCGCTGAGCCCCATCCTATTCCTCTCTTGGGGCCGCCGTGACGATGCACCGAAATCTGTTCTCTCCCCGTTCTGGGGCCTTGGGGTGCGAGGTCAAGGCGTGGGCAGGGCCGGTCCCTTCCGAGGCTGTGAGGAGGGGACATTCTGTGGGGAAGGTGGTACTCGGGCCCGTCACGGTCTGACCATGTGACATTCTGTGGGGACGGCTGCATCCAGGCCCGTGACAGGTACAACCTCCCGCTGTGCCGCTGGAGCGGTCTCTTCATGAGCATCCACCTGTCTGAGAGGGTGAAATGCGTCGGTCACCCAGACAGGATGCTGAGGGGTTTCAGTGGAGGAGGGGGGACTGCGAGCTTTAGAAAGGGCAAAGACTTCCAAGAACCCCCACGGGGTCCACTGGACGCAGCGGGGTCGCGGGGCTGAACGGCAGGGCGCGGGCCACATGGCGGGGGACAAGAGGCCGGGCGACGAGGCTCCCGGTGTGCGCATGACGAGTCCCCTTAGCATGCGGGCTCCGAGCACTGCTGGAGCCTGGAAAGCCGAGAGCGTGGCAAGCGCGTGAACGCGCACAGCCGCGCGCCTTCGTGCGGGCTCCGGTATGACCGTGTAAGTGCAGGCACGCGCGGTGGCCGTGGGAGCGGCCCGGCAGAGGCACGCGGCCGTCTGTTTTAGCTGGGGAGGCATGGCAAGCGGATGTGTGACTCCTTCCAGAAAGTTCCATCTGAGAGAGGTGGCACTTTCTCAGCTGGAAGGCAGGACAGCTCCCCCCCACACCCCCCCTGCCTCTTGCGGCCGCCGCCCTCCCCGGGATCCCTGCGCTGCCATGGTAGCGGGGCTCGCGCGGCCGTCCTGCGGGGAGCCAGGCCTGTGCCGGAAATGACGCAGCAGTTACCGTGGGCGGCAAGTTAGTAAATGGGGAAACCGAAAGCCGCGGTGTGCACGGAACCGGGGTGTGCTTTGGCTTCCGAACGTGTTGGCGGAATAGACCATTAACTTTGTGGCGCGTATTTTGGACTAAGGGATTACAAGAAAAAGGAGGGGGACTTGGGTGATTCGCCTTCTCCCAGGTTGTTCCTGGTCGGTCCCCTCGTCCCGCACCCTGTCCCCTGTGAGGGCGAATCCACGGCTCGGAGCAGAGGCCACTCCTGAGCCTTCTCCGGGCCAAGGCAGGAGGCGGCAGGCGATGGCGTGAGGGCGGCTTCTGTCCCGACGCCTTGGTTTGAGAGAGGGTGAGGCTGTGCGCCCCGAAGCTGCTGTGAGCCCAACGCCGCCGCCGCGTCCCCGGATGCCACTGTGCGCCCCGACGCCACTGTGTGGTCAGATGCGACTGACAGCCGGTTTTGCGAAGCCGGAGGGTCCCCACACCTCGGAGGCTCTAGTCTGCAGGTCGCCACTGCCACCTGTCCGGCCGTCGTCTCTGGCTGTACAGCGAGGGTGTCCTCGGTCACCTCGGGCTGCCGTATGGGACGCTGCGGACCGGGCGGTTTGGACAACAGCCATTATTCTTGCTGGTCTGGAGGCCGGATGCCCGTGAGGAAGGTGCTGGCGGACCTGGGGCCTGGCCAGAGCCCGTTTCCCGGTTCACAGAGCGCCGCTTTCTCGAGTCCTCACAAGGACACTAATCCCAGCATGGGGGCCCCACCCTCAGGACAGGGCCACCTAGAGGCGCCATCTCCAGACTCCATGGCACTGGAGTTAGTTAGGGCTTCGGTGTCCACCTCTGGGGGCCACGGTCAGTGCAGGCCGGTCCGGGGACCTGAGCGAGCCGGCTGCAGCCGGGCCAGTGTGCCTGGAGCCAGCATGCGAGTCGCTGCCAGTTTGGGGTCAGCGCCCTGAGCCCGAGCGTGAGAGGACACCAATACCTTCACTCGTGACCTGGAACGGCTGTGGCATCCACTGAGAGGAACGGTGGACACTGTTGTCTGAGGTGCCTGCACCTCCCCACGTGTCCCAGGCCAGCCCGGAAACCGAGCCCGGGCGAAGCTTCGTATACTTGGGCAGAACCCTGTAAGGGCCTGAGGGGGTTAATAGGGCCAAAGGGGTGTTAAGTTGAAATGCAGATGCATGAAAGCCCTCTGCTGGTTCCGCGGGGAGTCCTAGACCTGGGGGGAGCCCTTCGAGGGGTCCTGATGGAGGCCAGAAGCGGTCTGCACCCACGTGCAGCTGTCCAGGGGGTCAGAGGCGACCTCTTCTGCAGAGTGAGTGAAGCTGCAGGTCTGCATAGAGCAGTGTTGAATAGGACTAAATCTCAGAGATAATTCGGGATTTCCTAAGTCCGTGGAATTTCCTAAGACAGTAGAGAAATGCTCCAGACGCTCCCACAGCCACTGACGCACCTCTGGGCACAGCCGGCAGTTACGGGGCAGCTGCCACCGAGGACTACAGCACAATAGCATTGAGAGAGGTGCGTGTGCACAGCCAGCGAGTAAAGAGGCCTTTGAGAAAGCGATGCAACCCTCCGATGGTTTTGCAAAAATGACGTTTTGTGAAGTTGAAAGATGTCTGAATCTGCCATCACACAGTTCTATTGGAAAAATCGTGCCAGAAAAACAATTACGCTAGAAGCGTTCACTGTTGAGTCTAAGAATGGCTGCATAATTGTGATTACAACTTACATTTTGCATAAGACAAATTAAAATAAATTTATCTGTATAATCTGGTTTCACTTTCAAAATAAAAAAATCAACTGAGTTCCTTTTTACACTATTTACTACGCAGTTTCCATTCTCTTCGAAGCAGCTTTTCCTGAGCTAGGCTTTTCCTGGCAACAGGTGTCCTTGGATGACATTGCCCTCTAGCCTCTCCCGCCACCTCTCCGGTTAAACTCAGCGTCTCCGAGGATGGCAAGTGACGTGACATACAGATAAGAATGTAGGACGTGCCGCGGACGATTTAATTTTGCGTCCTGTCCTAATCGTTATCTGGATGGGCCCAACGTTTCACAGCCCTGAGGGCGCGAGGCGGGGGGCGTCAACAATTCCTCCGGGTGCCTCCGAGCCGGGGACTTCTGTGGGGACACCGAGGCACGCCACGGTGAAAGGCAGAGGCAGACTCTTGACGTCTGAAGTTCTGGGGTTTTAATCCCAGCTTAGATTTTGACATTTTCTCCGTCGTTCCGTCGAAGCAATGGGGGTCATGTGAACATAAAATTG